>NW_028324309.1:9582500-9722500 GCF_058129835.1 Hydra viridissima
AATCTATTATATTCCCATCTTTTGTTTGAAAAATCAATTACTGTAGGTTTCATTAAGTATTTTAGATTTGATTTGAGTTTTGTAAATTTTTATCACACCATGAAAGAGAAAGTGTTCTAATAATTCTCTAAAACTGGGTCTTATTCAGACAATTAATCAAAGCATTTCAAAACCACAGTGTGTAATTTAAAATTTTGGGTAAGAGTTAATTTAACTAACTCTTACCCAAATTTTAATTTACACACTGTGGCATTGTAAATATTGAAAGAAAAGAAAATCATAGCTCCACAAATATCATTCTACCATGTAGGCATTAAAGATAAAAATAATAAAAGTATAAAAAAAAAATACTGCATTTACAATAAAAAAAGTTGTTAAACTAAATTATATGCATAATTAAAAGTCACTTTCTCAAACAGTTATTTGTTTAAAAATTATTTGACTTATTTTAATTGTTTTTGTTTTTTATTATTGTTATTAAACATGAAAATGATACTAAATAAAATATCTGAATAAATGATTTAGAATATATAAATGAAGCAATTTTTATTTTCATTTTATTTACATTTTCTAGTCTATTTTGTATGTATGTATATATGTATGTATGTATGTATGTATGTATGTATGTATGTATGTATGTATGTATGTATGTATGTATGTATGTATGTATATGTGCATAGCAATTTTTTTTCTTTCAAGATTTACAATACTAAAAATAACCTTTACCCAGTTTTGAATGCTAGTCTATGAAAAAGATAAACTAAAATGAGTTTAGAAGAAAAAAACTAAAAATATTCTTAAAAAGACATAAAGAGATTGGGGCTGTTAGTGGTACTTTTCAGCATGAGTTGATTACTCATGATCAAGCTTAAAATTAAACTTTATGTATAATTGTTTAGAAGAAAAAAGCTCATAAAATAAGAGAAAAACCAAATTAGTGGTAAATATTTTTAGTGAAGATGTAGCTGCTAAACTTGGTAAAATCAGTTTAACACATGACACAGTATATAAAAGAATTTGTGAAATGTTAGAAGATGTTAAGTACAAAATTATTGGTGAAATGTTGAAGCTGAATTTTTTTTGTATTACACTTAGGAAGAAGATAATAGTAGAAAATAATTTCAATTCTCATGATGATACTTAGATGTAATGAAGATGTAATGAAGCTGAGGCCACAAAAACTTATTTGTAGAAAATAGTATACTGCTAAGTGTTTAAAATATTCTACAAATGGTAATAAATAAAATGTTTCACTGATCTAATAGCTTATTAGATAAACATTAAACAAATTTGATTGATATCAGTAATACCATTATATATTTAAAAATGATAATTTTCGTTTTTAAAGTGATAGTTGTAATACTTTCATAAATTAGATTGCTATTGAATTAGTGTTATAATATCTATTAATCAAGTTAATGACAACTTGTATGAATCTTAATGTGTTTTTAAAATTATATTGGACATTCCATAGGTTTTATTACAATATAATTAGAAATTTATATCTAACTTTTTTTATATAAGTTGCTTTAAATGATGATTTAACATTTTTAAAATTTGATTGCCTTTAAAATGCCTTAATTATACTTTTAATTAAAAAAACTTAATATTAAGTAAAACATACTCAATAGAAAATTTTTTGATTAGCCTCGACCATTGGTCCTTTTTAAATTCATGATTTTATAAATTAGTAGTTAGAGTTTTTTGTTACCTCATAAAACAATTTTAAAAATTTACTGCATATTGATTATTTAAATTTTTTATTACTTTACATATATTGAATTATAGTAAAGTTAATTGATATCTAGCTATATGAAAATGAACTAAGAAGTATCTGCATTTGGTTGTTCAATTTTCAACAAATAATATACTATTATTCTATATCAGCCATGTAAGATAAATTGAATTTAAAATAATTCATGTTTAGAGTTACAATTCAATAAAATACCTTACCTTATGTTATTCTGTTTCAACTTTTCAAGACATTGTGCAGAATTGTTGTTTGATTAAAACTTTTTAACTTATTTTTGTAGCAAGTAGTAAATAACAAATTTATGTTTGAAAGTAAGCTTATCTCTGCAAAAACTTGACTTTTTTAAACGCTTTAAGAGTTCCGTTTTAATATGTAAGTTTAAATTTAATGAGCTTTTTTACAAAATTTTATCCTGCATCCTCTTCAGTGATGCCATTATTTGCTGAATAGTTTTAAGTCAGTCACCAAACAGTTTAGCATATTGACTGGAAGTTTTATATGGTATGGAAGTGATCTATATGGAACATCTGATGGAATCAATAGTAATAAATATCAGAAAAAAGTGCTTGCAAGAAAATCAGCAATGTTGATGGTTTGCTATAGCTGGTCCTAAGTGAACTGGAACCATCTCTTGTTTCTACCCTCATGATAAACAGTTTTAAAAAAAAATCAATCAGTTAAAAAAAATACTTCGAAGAAAGCAACTAAAAGTTAAAAAAGAAAAAAAGAAAAATTAAAGGAAATCTGAATATGAAACCTGAACCAATCACAATGGCCTTTTTTTGTACATTTCTGTCACATAGCATCTGGCAGTATAATAAGATATTGACCATAAAGGCTCATCCTCAAGCTGGTTCCCAATATTTTTTAATTTAATCTTCTTAAAACAGTATTTTTCAGTAAAAAAAAAAACACGAAAGATTTTTGTTAAGTTCCAATCCTTCTTAAGTAGCATGAAATCAGATTGCCTCTTGTCAATAATAGTCCTTTAAAGGAGCCGACTATAAAAAGGAAAGAAAATTTAAGTTATAAAGTTTTCATTTTTGAAATATTTATGGTCTTTTATTTAAATAAATAGAAACATTTCTTTCAGACTAACATACTGTGAAAAAAAAATTTAGAAAAAAAGTGAATTAAGTGTTCTCTTTGTGATCCTCAAATACAAGATATTTTTTAATAGATTTAAAGTTGAATTTAGTTTTTAACTTTACAGCAACTAGACCATGAACTTTTCTGTATGTTTCCTGGTAAAATTAATAGAAATCAATTCCATCTTTGCTGACAGTCTTTAACTAAAAGCTTTAACTTGGCAATTTTATCTAGAAACTTTTGCTTAGCAAATTGAAACCAATAGTTTTAATTGTCTAGGATGGTTCGTTTT
The DNA here is from genome assembly GCF_058129835.1 of Hydra viridissima. Taxonomy (NCBI): domain Eukaryota; kingdom Metazoa; phylum Cnidaria; class Hydrozoa; order Anthoathecata; family Hydridae; genus Hydra; species Hydra viridissima. The sequence goes on from NW_028324309.1 coordinate 9,585,635, forward strand.
TTTGACTTAAAAACTCAAAGAAAAAAACAATTTATGTATTTATGTATATATGTGTGTGTATACATACATATACACACATTGTTATGATTAAATTTACTGTTATTTCCAAACAACCACTCAAAAGATTTATGGTATTTTATAATTTTAGTTCTTATTACATGGTTCTGCATGTTTTAAGTTAAATTATACTTTTTTCATGTTAAACAGAAATAGTAGATTATTTCTTTTTTGATGTATTTCAGGTCATTCATGTTCAATTAGCAAATAGAGTAAAAGTTATTCCTACACAAAATAATGGCTATGCCGAACTAGTAGTACTCCAGCATGAAAAAGTAAGTACACTCATTGCTTTAATATATTTTTAACATTCTCTATCAGCCAGAATAATATTTAGTACTAGAAACAAACAATAGTAAACATAAATAAGTATGAAAAATCAGTGAAATTTAAAGCACAGCCAGTAAAAGACAATACTAAAAATCAACAACCATGAGTAGTACAAATTTTAGTTCTAAAAAAAAACAACTATAACAACTATATTGTTTAATTTTTTAAAATTAAAGTTTTGCATGTATTTTTAAAATTTCTACTACATTTATAGAAATTTTGATAATACATGCAAAACTTTAATTTTAAACATGTTTTTAGTTTCCACTTGCTTCCAAGTTACTTTTTCTATAACATCTGTTAAAAAACTAAATAAAATTAACCCAGATCATTAATCAAAAATCATTATCTGTATCTAACTTTCTTTTGTAATAAAAGTCAAATGTCATTCTTTCTTGAATTTAAAGTTTTAATCTGAATGAAGAATGCAAACTATTTCTCTAGTTCTCATATTTTAATAAAATAGGCTCTAGTAAATTTCATCAAAATAAATATAGTGGTTCAAAATAAATACTAGAATGAATAAAATTTCTGAAAAACTATTATCTATATACATAAAAAACAGCGAGGCAAAAGCTGAAAAATCCCTGAATGTATGTTGTTTTTTTTCAGGATGAAAGCAACAAAGATGTGGTGTCTTTCATATTTCAAAAAATTCGCTACATATATGATTTTGAAGAAAGAAATAAGTTTTTACCTATCACATATCCAGTTAATGAGCAATTTTCTTTCTATCAAAACAGCAAAGGATACCAAGAAGAAGATGATGTTAAAATTACTCAAAGAAAATATGGTCCTAATAAGTATGTTTTTATTTAGCAATATGGAGATTTGCTCATTGAAATTTCATGTTGTGCAACTGACTTTAGTGCAGTAGATGGTAGTGCAGTGACCTCTTCAGTTTTCACTTGCCAGCAACATTTTGAATCTGCTATTCTGTTGCCTGTATTTTATCTGGTATTATCAACATCTTACATTTTAGTTTAAAAAGTTGTTTCTAATAAATATGTAAAATAAAAGTTTTACTTGGCAAATAATGATAAAAAATAATGGTAAAAACTCCTGTTAAATAAATTTTGGTGGTAAAGTTGTGATAGGAAAGTGTCCACTGTAAAAGCTGCAAAAACATATTTACTAATAATGCATTAATGGTTTAGAATTAATGTTTAGTTAAAAATATCTAGATGTAAAAACTTATTAGTAATAACTGTGTCAAGGATATTTGTAAAAATATTTTTATCTGGCTGGTAAGTCACAAAGTAAACATCAGAGAACTACTTATTATCTTATAGCATTATATGCTATATAAAGCAAAAATTACTCAAATGTAAAGTAGTAAAATGCAATAACAACATTTTTAAAAAATGAAAGGAGGTCTTCCAGTCATTAACTTTAATCTCAATAGCAGAAATTAACTTTGGAAAGCTTGAAATCCAAATGTATTTAAGTCAAAAATTGATGGTTTTGACAGCTAGCTTTGTACAGTCTTGGCAGTGTGGCAAGGAGCACCTTATTGAATTAAGATAATTCTTGATCCTCAATTTTTTTATGCAGGTGTTGCAGAGATAATTGCAATTGAAGTACTTCTCATCTCAAAACATCTGAGAATCTGTAGAATTATCCTTGAAGGTTTAGACCAAAGGTGTTTGGCTGTCTGTGTGAAAGAAGATTTGACCTGGTAACAAGAAGAATTTACTTTAAAAAAAGTTTTTGATTTTTTAAAAATAAATTCTACTTGGTACCAGGTTAAATCTGCAAAGTTTTTCCGTAAGAAGCAAACCTTGAAAACAAAGCAAGAAAAAAATGTCTTGTTGATTTTTAACAACTTTGACAATAAACAACATACAAAAATCTAGAACTATTTATTTTTTAGACAAACTGTTTGACTTACAATGTCAGAAATCTTAGAGGCAGTAAAAAAACAAATCAATCACTTTTCTAATTTTTCATAGATTTTATTTCGAAGCTTTCTTAATTTTTTTTTTAATTTAGAATTGAAATGACAGTCCCTGCATTCATGGAATTGTTTAAGGAGCGGGCTACAGCACCGTTCTTTGTTTTCCAAGTATTTTGTGTAGGATTGTGGTGTTTAGATGAATATTGGTATTATTCATTATTTACGTTATTTATGCTGATTACATTTGAAGCAACTCTTGTACATCAGGTAATAGTTCAACATAACATTTAAGTGAAATATTTCTTGTATTTTCAAATACTTGAAACTCGATTCTAAAAATGTAAATTATAAATAAAAATGTGAGTTATAAATAAAAATGTTGGTTATAGATAAAAATGGAAATTATAAATAAAAATGGAAATTTAAATAAAAATGGAAACTATAAAAATGAAAATTATGAATAAAAATGAAAATTCCAGTTAAATAAGATTCTTTTTCCTGCATTCTATTCAATCATTGTTTGTATTTGTTTGTAATTATTTGTTTTAGAGTTGTTTTATTTTGGTTTAAACTTTCTTTTATACAGCAACAAAGGAATATGAAAGAAATTGACAATATGGGAAGTAAAGCATATCAAGTTCAAGTAAACAATTACTTATTCTTCATTTTCATTTTCTTAACTTAAGTATTTGTTCAAATTTTCTTCAAACCACCATAAAGTCCTAAATATAAAAATAATGATTATTTAGGTTTATCGTTACAGAAAATGGAGACTTATCATGAGTGAAGAGTTGTTGCCTGGTGATATTTGTTCAATTGGTACATAAACTTGTTAAGTTGTTTAAAAATGACTTTAATGACTATTTTTTAACAAATTTCTGATTTGTTTATATTTGTTTATATTTGTAATTATTGTAAGTTCGCTCCAAAAGTGATGTGATGGTGCCTTGTGATATGCTACTATTGCGTGGATGTTGCATTGTAGATGAGTCCATGCTAACAGGTGAAGCTGTACCACAGATGAAAGTAAGTTTTAGAAAAGTTTTTTATATACTAGAGTTCCATTCATTTCATTTCTTGGGTTTGATAGAATTTATTTTTGTCAGTTTGAATGAAAATAAAAAAAGCTTAAATCAAAAATATTCAATCTGTTTCATAAGTTTATCTTTATTATATTACATTTAAAAGTTAGTGAGTGAGCAGTGTTTACTTAAAAGAGCAAAGTAAATAAAGGTTTCATATATTTAATTGAAAGTATTTATAAATATAGTACTTATGCCTATATACCCAAATTTCATACTTCTGTAATGTTATTTGATGTCTTTCTATGGATCTAAACTCATAGAAGAATGTGTAAAAAACTTAAAACCATATTTAAAAGTTGCTCATTGAAGTTTTACTTTTTATAGTATATTCAGAAAATTATAAGACTAACCTTTGAACAATTTCCTATTTGCTTTCATTTAATTTACTAAAAAGTACTTTAAAATTAAGTAAAGAAAGCTCACAAATTAAATCTGTTTATTGCAAATTTATCTTTCTTGCTGATGCAAGTTGTTTGATTAGATTATCAGTCAATTTTTTGGTCATTTTGGTCATTTTCTTTGCTCAATAAAGCAAGATCTCCTAATTGACTTAGACCCATTGCTTTTAGTTTCTCTATTTGTGCTTTAATTGTCTGTTGTGTTCTGGAGAACACACGGTACTTCCCTGAGATATTTGTTAGCAATTTTTTCCTCAGATTTTTAGCTGATTCCATTTTTGTGTTCAACCTGATATTAAAGTCAGCCTTTAAAAATTTTTAAACACCTTTAAAGTTTTCCCAGTGCTGGGTTGATGGTTCCAAAAAAAGTTACCACTGCCTATCAATGATGCCTACCAAATTGAAAATATTGCCTTTTTTTTTTTACTTAATTCTTTGATGAGCTTGTATTCAACCATAATAGCAGGATTGTCATAGCTCTTTAACCTACAATCTTGTAAAACTGTATTAAATTTCTTCTCTAAATGAAACTTGCAGGCTTCTTATCGCTATTTTGTATAAAGCAGAAAAATAGTTTTTTAATCTGAACAGTTTTCTTTTCCATATTTTTTTCAACATATTTTATTACCTCAAACATTTGTTTACAATAAATTTGATCAGGAGTTTAGTCAACCATTAGCACATACAATTTTGCTTTACACATTCTTTCTAGCAAACTCTGTGTGATGTCACAAACAGTGGAGGCCAAGATGTGAATAAACTCATTCTGTATTTTCAATGGAAGATATTAACTGAATCCAAGATGGCTCTCCACAAATCTTGTATTCTTTTATAAACCAAGTAATTTCCTGCAAAGAGTGATTGAGTCTTTCAAAGTGAAGCAAAATTTTAGAATGAGTATCCTTTTAAAAGCATCTTATCCTAAAAAGAATTATTATTATAATGTTTGTCTGTTTGACTGTTGCTATTGTCACTTTCATTAATTGAGGCATTTACTCTAAAAGTTACTAAAGAGTCCTTTATCTTCTTGATTATATTAACAGATGCTGGCATTAATTTATGATAATTTGGAATTGCCCTGATTTTTGCATTTTTAACTAGGAACTTAATAATCTTACTATTTTGAGGGAGATACATACCGAAAGTATCAGGAAATACGATTGAAATTTATATTGTTTTGCATATTCGAAAATATATTTTTTCTAAACATGTTTTCTAATAGATTTAAGTATCCATTAAAATGTAGAGTTTATACATCTAAAATGCTACATGATATTGAAAATTATACAATAGTTCTTCACTTTCATGATTTTTTGTATGATTTACCAGACTTTTCTATGATGCAATAGATTTTTGACACTAATAGCTTTAAAATTTTTTTTTTCTCCAAGAAGAATGTTTTGAAATTCTTTTTTAAAATCTAAAGTGCTTTCACAAACATAATGGACATATGAGTATTAACCTTATAGTAATTAAAATAATTGCAAGTTGAAGTGTTTATCCTAATGATATTCATCTATTGAAATGATATCCATCTATTGAAATTCCTTTCATTGGCTTTGCAATCATCAGCATTAAAAACAAATTCTGATTTTTGTTTTTTAATCCCAGAATGCAGTTGTTGACACAAATTGCACATATAATAGTTGCAACCTTTTTTCTCACTGGATAATTCCCAATATTTTTTCCATTTAAAAAATGAATTGAACTTTTCATCATCATTGTCAATCTCTTTAATGAAGTTTGCAAGCTCTTTTACAGTTTTGAACTTTGTTGCATCAATAAATGAGTTGGGAATTGCAAGTCTAGAGTCATAATAGTTTGCTCCACCTAAAACAATTGGTATTGATTCTGCATTTAATGCATTGTACCAATATTTTTCTGTCACATAATCTTTACAAAGGTTGTTTTCTGCTGCAAAGTAAAATTTAAAATTTTGAAGCTCCTTGTTACAGTTTCTCTGAGAACAATGAAACCGATGCTTATATAGTTGCGAACAGGCACCAGCAACCTGTATCTCTATACCATATTCTTCAAGTTTTCTAGCAAGCTTATCCCTCAGTTGACCGCAATTGCTTACTACCCACCCTACTTGTTTGCTTTTGTTTGTTGCATGATTGATCTTTAATTCAAAGTTTTGTCTTGCAAAATGATATCGATATGGTATGCGAATGTCAGAGTCCAAACGATATGTTGAAAACAAATTAAAGAACTGTTTAAATGCCTCAAAGTTCTGGACATTTACTGGGTTTTCTTTTGTGTAATAAATAAAAAGTTGATCTTTTGTTCGTTTCTTGTATAATTTTTCTAATTCTGAATGTGGTGGGAGATCTTTAGCATTAAAAAGGACAGCTTTGCTTTGGTTAAAAAGCTTTTTATCATATGTTAATTGACAACCATGAAAGTTGCATCCACATGATGAAGAAATATTGAAAAATGGAGCAGCATGCCATATTTTCCAATGAAACTTTTCTGTGTATATGAGAATCAAAATTTCTTTCATTTGATTAGTAGATTTTGAAGAATCTCTAAGCCAGTATGGATAAACTTGAACTGCTTTATGTTGAATAATGAAATTGTTTTCATCTTGAAATCCACCATGCCAATATAAATAAATAAAGGCAGAAAAGAATAACAGGCTGATGGAGACTCCTTTCTTTGTGATCATTTATTACTGTTTAATTTTATATAGTTACTTAACGCTTTAACCTTTCAAATAAATTTCTAATAAAATATTAAATTTTTGAATACCTTATTCTGATATTATCTATACTTGATTCAAGGATTAAGAATACTGTATTTAGATTTGTTAAAGAAATGTATATATTTTTAAAATGATCATTAAAATTAAACTTAAAATATAAATGGTTTCTCCAATGTTTTCAATAAATGTTTATAATACTGTGTTTGTTTGTATTTCTAGGAACCTATTGAATCAAGTCCAGGCAATGACATATTAAATCTTGAGGAACATAGTAAACTTCATATTCTCAGTGGCGGAACTAAAATTGTTAATCATACTCCACCATCAAAAACTACTGCTGGTTTAAAATGTAATCAAGTTATCAATGATATTGTTGTTATAAATAATTTGTTTTCTTCACTCACTCATTCATTCATTCAGCTCCTGATAATATAAATAATTTCTTTGCTTAGCTCCAGATAATGGTTGCATTGTTTATGTTCTTAAAACTGGTTTCTCAACATCACAGGTTTAAAATTAATTTTTAAATTTTTTTTGTGGTTGTGAAAATCAAAGTTATTTTTTAATCAAAATGTTATTTCTTTTATATTTTGTTAATGTTAATATATTAACATTATTTATATTTTTTCTATTTACTTTATATCAATTTTATTATTGTTATAATTTTTTGTTGTGTTTAAGGGGAAGTTGTTGAAGACAATTTTGTATGGTGTTAAAAGAGTTACTGCTAATAACCTAGAAACTTTGCTGTTTATTGGATTTCTCTTAGTGTTTGCAGTCGCTGCATCAAGTTATGTCTGGATTAAAGGTTAGTAGTTATGCACACACACATACGTGCACACACACATACGCACACATACACACATATGCGCACACACATACGCACACACACACATACACACACAATCAAACATGTTATAAATACATAAGTACATTATATATTTACATTATTATCAAGGCTCAGCTGATCCCCGTCGTAATCGTTACAAGTTATTTCTTGAATGTACCTTGATTTTAACATCTGTTGTGCCTCCTGAACTTCCAATCGAGTTGTCACTTGCTGTAAATTCTTCACTAATTGCTCTTTCAAAACTTGGTAATTCTTTTTAGGTGGTTTATCCCAATTTATCTAAAATTCTCTTTTAATATTGGTTAATATAATTTTAAATATAAATATTGAATATTTTCTACAAATCTTACAACTACAATCAGTAAAAGTAAAAAAAGTTACACACAAAAAAAGAATTTAAGTAAAAAATAGGTTTCTAACAAGTTGTTTGATTATTTCTACTCTTTATATTTAAGGTTGTTTTTATTAAGTCTTTTTTTTTAATCTACTGTTTACTATAATTATCTGATTTTTTTAGCGTTATAATTTATTAGAATTATAAATATGACTATCATTGTTAAATATTTGTATAATTGCTTCTAACTTATATAATCATAGCTGACATTTAAAACTACAATGGTTTTGCAGGTGTATTTTGTACAGAACCTTTTCGAATTCCATTTGCTGGTAAAGTGGATGTTGTTTGCTTTGATAAAACTGGAACATTGACAAGTGATGATCTTGTTATAGAAGGAGTTGCAGGTGTTAAGTAAGTTAAGTATGTTTATAGAGAAATGTTTTCTATTGAGCTTTGTAAGTTGCTGGATTTCTGTTAGCAAATTTCTGCTATTTAAGTTCAAAGTACATTTTTTACAATTAGTAAAGGAAAAACTAATTTTAACTATTCAACAAAATAAGAAATTAACAAAGTATTCCTTATTTGTTGATTTAAACTTTAAAATTTATTTGTTGGTCTAAAAAAAAGATTCTTTTGAACTTTGTAGCAAAGTTCAAAAGAATCTTTTTTTTTAATAGTTTTTTGTAGTTTATTTTATAGTTTTTTCTTTGGTAAGTCTTTCTCTTTGGCTATAAAAATATTAAAATATTAAAATATAGAATGTAGTTTCTATTTTTGACTAAGTTATCTTCACTGAATTCTCTAAATTTATCTATTTTACAAAGCCTTTGATATTTAGTGCTGAGTTTAGCAGTAATCTAACTTTACAGTATTATAACATTAATTTAAATAAAATTCTTCTGTTTTCTTTCTACATGGTAGACTTTTTAACATGATGTGCTGGCAAGAATTCTCTTTTACATATCTAGACATTCCTTCACCCATTACCTTAAAATTTCCCTTCAAAAAACTCCTGTGCCTACTATTCTTAAGTGGTAGTGATTTTTAGAAAAAAATATTAAGGGTGGCATTTCAAGTTCAGTTGACACTTTCATGGGTAAAGCTGAGGTAAGAAATACATCCCAACCACAAAAAATATTTCAATTGTTTGAAAAGAGATCTTGGTTTCATCAAACCAAGTACCAAGTTTTAATGCTATGCTCAAACAGTGGAATAAGTTATTTTGGTAAGTATGAGGACTTTATATTAAAGGGTGTATTAATAAGAATTTTTTTTTTCTTTTCTTCAACCATAAAAATGCTCTCAGTTTTAGCCCCAAATTAACCACTCTCTTAAAGATATTTATACAATACTGCTCAAAAATTTAGCACACATTAGATTTAAGTTGTGTTTTTTTCTTTAAAAATGAAATAAAAGTAAAAAATAAGAAATTCAAGGTTTTTTAAAAAACAAAAAATATTTATTTGATTTTTTTAATTACATTAAGAGAAAAAAAACTAAAAAAAACAAATGTCTATCACTAAATATCTTTAATCAAAGTTAGTATATAAAAAAAAGTTAAAAAAAAGCTGCTCATAAGTTTAGCACACCTGGATTTAGGTTTGCTTTAATAGCAAGATCAATAAGGGATATGTCCACCTTTGTTCTTTATGCATAGTTCACATCTTCTTTTAATTGAATCAAAAAGTAAAGCCGTCGAATGACTCTATCAAACTTTCCCTAAGATGTTCAGCTGATGTTACGGGAGCTTTAGTGAGTTTGCGGTCCAGTACAGTCCATACATTTTCGATTGGATTGAGGTCAGGTGATCTAGCTGGCCACTGAAGTACCTTAATGCTGTTTTCTTGAAACCAAATAGTCACCATTTTTGCCTTGTGACAAAGAGCGTTATCTTGTTGAAACTGCCACTCCGACTCATTGCTAAAAATGATGTCTCTAGTCGGAATTAAATGATTTTCAAGCGTTTCGATATATTTATGTTGATCCATACGACCACCATATGAGTAGCAGAGACCTGGGCCATCATAAGTGATGCAACCCATATGCCTACTGAACCTCCACCACTTTGTAGCCGTGGCACAAGGAAGCGACTACGAAACATCTCATTATAGTGTCTTCAGATAATCACGCTGTTCTTTCGGTTAATAACTGTAAAGTTGGATTCTTCACTGAATATTATTCTTCTTAGTTCATAATTAGTCATTTTCAAAATAGCTCTACAAAATTTGATACGTTTTAACCAATCAATTGGTTTAAGCAGTGATTTTTTAACAGCAACGTAGCAACAAAGTTTTTGATCAATCAAACTTCTATTTGCAGTTTGTCTTGAGATATGATTTTTTAGAGCCAAGTTCACTTCTTGTGCAATACACTTCTTGTGAGATACACTTTTTGTGCAATACACTTCTTGTGAGATACAGACTTAAGAGTTCAAGCAATTTCAGAACTGTTGAAACCACCAAGGTGTAGTCCTACAATATGCTGTTTTATTTCAGAGCTAATTGATTTTTTTCCCATCTTATTGGTCACATTATGGACAAAATTTATTTCAAATGAGGTAATACATACTATGTATATCTTAGAAACTTTTGTTTATGTAGAAATGGATAGTTAAATTTACTTTTTAATAAAAATTTGACGTCAAAAAGTAAAGAGCAGCAGTTAAAAGACAATAGAAGTGCAAGTGTGCTAAACTTATGAGCAGCTTTATTACACCACTTTAATTAGCAGTCTCTGTTTAAGTTAAAAATAGATGGTAAAATTAACATAATTTTTTTTTCTATTTTTTTTTTTTTTATAAGGTTTTAATTAACTGTAAAAAAAAAAAAATTGAAAAGGCATAAGAAGTTTACCGCCTAAAAATTCAATTAAAAGAAGAAAAATGAAACTTAAATCTTATGTGTGCTAAATTTTTGAGCAGTATTGTAATTGCTCATAACCAGAATGAGTGGTCATTTCATTGACTGTTCATCCAAAAGTCTCAAAGCTATAATATTCCATTATGGTAGTAAGTGCCTCTCTCTCCCCTTAGTCACTTAATACACCCTAGAGAGGGTCTAAATGTCTGAGAGCATTATGAGTCTTTAAAAGTGTAGCATGATCACTCTGAATTAATACCATTCCAGAAAGTCTTAATATAATGCCTGTGGTGTTTCAATAACACCTGTGTTGTTTCAATAACGCCTGTGTTGTAAATGTACAACTCCAGTTTTTCTGAGTATCTTGCTTAAATGAATTTTAATTTTAATTTTAGCGGTGAGCAAAAGATTCAACCTATTAATGAGGTGCCAACAAGTACAGTCCATGTTCTTGCATGTTGTCATTCACTTACTTATGTTGATGAGACTTTAGTTGGTGATCCGATGGAAAAAGCAGCTCTTAATGCCATTAATTGGACTCTTTCAAAAGGTACTTGCCTTTTTGACTTTTCTACAAAACTCTGTTTGTATAAAAATTTGAGTAATGGCATTTCAATCATTTACAGGTGATGTGTGTATGTCACGCAAAGGTTTAAGACAATCATTAAAAATAGATCATCGTTTTCATTTCACCAGTAACTTGAAGCGTATGTCTGTTATTGCCACAGTTCACTCAGCAGATACATCAGCAACAAACTACATAGTAGCAGTGAAAGGTGCCCCAGAAACATTACGTGGAATGGTAAATAAAAATGTCATTAAGTACTGGTTCTTTTATTTTCTGTTTTTATTGTGTTTTATTTATTCCAAAGTTATTAAAAATTTTTGAAAACATTAAGGCTTGTAATTTCTGTAACTCTTTCTTAGTTCATTAAAGTACCAGAATTTTATGATAATTTACACAAGAAGCTATCATGCAATGGAGGGCGCATCATGGCATTAGGACATAAAGATCTTGGCTCTATTTCACCAAGAGAAGTTGGTTTCTTTTTTTCTGTGTATAAAATAATCCTTTTTTTTTTTTCTTTTTTTTTTTTTTATAAAAAAAAACAATTAGACAGGCTTTTTATGACGTGGTTACTTTTAAATAAAAGCTGCATAAGTTACTTTTTTTAAATTTGTTTATTAAATTTGAATAATTTCTTTAAAATACATGTAACTAAAGGCAAATATGTAATTACTGTTTTGACATTCTGATGTACTAATTTGATACAATAAAAAGTGTTAGGTTAAAAATCAAAAAAAAATATTCAACTGGTGTCAACCACTGTGGTATAAAATTAACTCATTTTTTGGGTGACTTCAGTCCAAATATTTTTCCATATGCTTTCAATGGCTGGCTATGAAGGGCTTTTATGTTATATATTGACTTTATTTATAAAAAGGTTTTGGTGATTATATTGTTTTTTTATGATGGTGCAACCTGCCATACTACCGAAATGACCATAACATTGAAATGCTTATATGGCCTCCAAACTCCCCGGATTTAAACCCCATTGAAAATTTGTGGGACATAGTGAGATGCAAAGTCATCCTTACCAGAGCAGCAACACTTGATGCTCTAATAGATGGAATTTAGCGTGTCCGGTTACTAGGGATAACTTCAGAATTGTATAATAATGTGTGATTTAATGCCAAGGAGGATCTGAAGTCTTCAAAGGTTACCAATCAAAATATTAACAGTCATGATCTCTATTGAAATTTATATCTTGGATTTGTGTATATAGCTAATTAACTATAGCTAATTAACTATAGCTACCTGAATATGGCTTAATTTACTTTTACTCATTTACATAAAAATTACTAAATTTATGAAAAGCACTGTAATTACTAAAATCTTTTTTTAGTGACATGAATATGTAGATTCTCCTGTCATGTTTTGTATGCATTCTTAAAGAATATTTTACTTAAGTTTTAGAATTTTTTCAAGCATTCAATGTCCTTTTATAAATGTCTTTTTCTCCTTTTTAGTTTTTACTGTTTTGGTTTTTTTTCTAAGGTTCGCGATATGAACCGAGACGATGTTGAAAGCGGTCTTATCTTTGATGGCTTCATTGTGCTTTCGTGTCCATTAAAATTAGATTCAAAAGCTACAATAGCTGAAATACAAAATGCATCTCATTATGTGAGCATTTTAGTTTACACTATAGTCTTCAGTTTAATGTTTTATTTAATATTAATACTAAACCACTTTTACATTTGGTGTGATATTTAATTTCATATTATTATTTTAAGACTATCATGATCACAGGAGACAACCCACTGACTGCATGTCATGTAGCAAATTCATTAAAAATGAACAGCAAAACCTTGCTTGTTTTGTCAAAGGAAACAACATTTGTTGGTGAGTGACTTTTAAATATCTGACTTGTTCACCCCAGCAATGTGCAGTTTGTTCCAGAGATTTTATTGATTTATCTTATTTCTAAAAGCTGTGAAAATGTTGTTTTCCTTTGTAGACAAGTTGCCTAATGATATTTGGTATTGGAAAACAGTAGATGAACAAGAAAGATTTTCACTCGATGTACTTACAAAAAAGCTAATTGAAAAATACTCTTTTTGTTTGTCTGGAGAGGTAATGCTTTCACCCTTTCAGTTTTACAGTTAGATTTTTTTTACCCTTTATAATTTAACATTTATAGAATATATTCTGCATTTACGTTATACAATATTTGTAGAATATATATTTTACAATAGTAATATTATAGTACGTTTGCAGAATATATTCTACATTTAAATTATATTACTTTTGTATTTTTTATATATAGTCATTAACATTAAAATACCTGTGTTGATTTATTTTATTTTTTTTATACTTAAATGATTTCATTTATTATTTAAAGGCAATTCAGTATATGCAACTCTCCCCGTTTCTCCGTCAAAAGTTTCGTGAGATACTCATTCATTGTCGAGTGTTTGCTCGCGTTAGTCCAAAACAGAAGGTACTTCTAGAATTTCCAAAACTTTGTTTAGTTGCGATTTCTGCAAAAAGGATTTTTTAAAAATAAAAATATTTTTTAAAGGAATTTATTATTCATGAATTTAAAGAACTTGGTTTTGTTGTATTGATGTGCGGAGATGGAACAAATGATGTTGGAGCACTAAAGCATGCACATGTAGGTAGGTGTAAAGAATGTAAATTATCTTTAAATATATCCAGGGAATTAATTTTTCCATCAAAATATTCTTGTTGTCATACTTATGCAATTTTAAACTTGCAAAGAATTTACATTTGTTTTTTACATTTACAATTTAGTTTGAAAAGGTTTTAAGGTTTTTCGTAGATAACAATGACGGTTACAACACATACTGCAAAAAATTTTTCCCTTTTTCTTTTTTAATTAATATTTAAAGTTTTTAAGTCCAACAATTTAACCATTAACTTTTTACAGCAATAGCAGTCTGTTAATTCTGCTTTAAATTTTACTGACTTAAAAATTCCCTTTTATGATAAGGCGTCGCATTATTACCTGGCACAACTGAACGAATGGAGCCATTGATTACTAAACGTAAGAAGAAAAAAGATGAAAAAGATGAAAGTAAAGCAATTAGCGGTGGGAAAGTGATGAGTAAAGCTGCAAAGATTCGTGCAGTTGCTCGTGGTGATGCTGCTGTGTTAAATAAAACACCTCTAGAGGAGCAGCAGGTTATTTTTAGATTATTTGCTTGTGCGTAAAAATAAGTATAAATTGAAAATTTTTTTATAAATATCATTCAGCTTCAGTTTCTTATATTCTATTCAGAAGTACTTTTTTTTTTTTTAATTGATATAAAAAAGTAAGTTTTTTGCATTTTATTTATTTCTCAGGCAAAACTTCGTGAGATGTTACACGAAATTGATAAAGAAAACTCGCAAATCGTTAAGCTTGGAGATGCGTCGATTGCATCTCCATTCACGTCCCGCTACTGCACACCCTACTCAAGTATTCAATTTGGTCTTATTAAAAATTTTTTATTCTCTCTTGCGAAACATCATAGTATTCATAATTATTTTTAGTTATTTTTTACATTCTGTTTTTTTTTTATTATTATTTTTTGGTTTATTTTTTTGTTTTTTTTTCTATAGTATGCCATGTAATAAAACAAGGACGTTGCACGTTAGTTACCACTCTTCAAATGTTCAAAATTCTTGCGTTAAACGCCCTTATACTTGCTTACAGCCAGAGCGCACTTTATTTGGAAGGAATCAAGTTCAGTGACGGGTAATTTTTAATCTCTTACAAATGATCAAATTAATAAAAATGATTAAAATTGATTTTAAATATTGATGAAATAAATTAAAATTATTACTTCAGGCAAGCTACATTACAAGGAATATTATTAGCTGGGTGCTTTCTATTTATCTCACGTTCAAAGGTCAGCATTCCGTTAAATTATTTTTTCTATTAGTTATTCAGATTTTATTTCGTTTGACCCTTTTATTTTCATTTAGCCTCTAACTACACTTTCGAAAGAACGACCGCTCCCAAATATTTTCAACTTGTACACCGTTCTTACTGTATTACTGCAGTTCGTTGTCCATTTTTCATCTCTCTATTATGTTGTCAATAAAGCATATTTATTTTCTCCCAAAAAGTATAACTTATGACTTAGTTTTGTTTTTATTAGAAAATATAACTTATAACTTTTATATACTTGTTATAATAATAGTGTTTTTGGATTTTTCTTAGAAAAATATTTTTTCTTAGTAAAAAAAAGTTAAATAAAGTAATACTATAATGTTTTAGGGAAGAATACGTTGATTTAGAAAAGAAATTTGAACCCAACGTTATCAATAGTGTTGTATATATAATATCCATGTCTATGCAACTTTCTACCTTTGCTATCAATTACAAGGTAGGATGAAGCTACAATGTTTAAATCAAACTGACAAATGCTTCGATTTATTGACGTGTAATTTTTTTGTATTTATTCTTTTTAGGGCCGTCCGTTTATGGAAGATTTAACTGAAAATAAACCACTTTTTTACAGTCTGTGCGTTTCTGCTGCTTCTCTTTTTATTTTACTTATGGGGTGGATACCTGATATCTCTAATCAGTTCCAAATAGTTGAACTTCCAGAACAGGTAACAATTTACACCGCACTCTTTGGAAATGTTTAGAAAAAAATCCATCCAGGCGTTACTCGCGTTTTATTTAGTATTGCATTTTAATATTTTTTATTTTTTTAAACATAATAGTTTCGAATGTTGTTCTGTCAAGTGGTATTCATCGACTTGGTCAGCGCATGGTTGGTCGACCGTATACTTAGATACTTTTTCGGATCTTCGAAATTGAAAACTTGCTAACTAAATTTACGAAGAAATTTATAATTATTTGGTAGACTTAAAATTAATTTGGCTGCATGAAATCAATCGTAGCTTATTTATAAGAAAAATAATGATGTTGAGTTTTTTTGTATTATTTGGGGTTATTTACATACATACATACATACATACATACATACATACATACATACATACATACATACATACATACATACATACATACATACATACATACATACATACATACATACATACATACATACATACATACATACATACATACATACATACAAGTTCTCAAACAGATTCAGATCGGGACTTCAGAGTAGAACATTCTAGAACATTAACTTTATTTCCCCAACCTAAGATTTTAAAGATCATGAAGTATCTTACAGATCATGAAGTATCATCAGTGGTGTTGCATTTTTCAATACGATTTTTTTTTTCTAAGAGTAATATTCGTTTCTACTATATTCAGTTTAAGAAAATGAAATGTATATTACGATTTTACAATGCCTTGTTTCAGTGCTCACTTAAGAATTTTATTGAAAAACTCCAATTTTTATGAATAAAGGGGCTTCTCCATTAGCATGTCCCATTTGATTGAACTCGCCCACACTACAAAATTTGACCATAAAAGTTTTTATTGTCTTATTGCCTATATATAGTCCAAACAATGCAAGTTTCAATTTGTAAGTTTGGATTTGCCATTAAAATCAAATACATAAAACACGCTGTAAATTGCAATTAAACGGAAAGTTTATGGGATGTGCTATTTTTATGATCACCTTTATTTTTAATTCAGCCGACGTTTCAAAACAATATGCAGTTGTCTTCAAAAAAAAAGGGATGCTGCTTGTACCAAGCAGATACATTTTGTTAAAACTGTGACAGTTTATCAAGTAAAAGGTGAAGAAGCAATTAAAAAGTATCTGTCAAGAAGTGCAGAAATTTTTGGAGAAAATTTATTGACTACTCAAGCCATTGCTACTTCTGTATGGTGAAACCTCTCAAATGTCGAAGCGGTAAGAGTGCACCTCTTATCATATACGCAATCACTCCTTCATTCTCCACCCGGTTCATACTGCTTTAACTTCCTTGTTCCCACTTCTTTAGCAAGGATCAGCCATCATCAAAAATGATCAGCAAGATGGAGGGAAAAGAAAATAATGCTAACCCAAAATTCAGTTTTACAAATGCGGATCACAGAAGAAAGCTATACTTTCCTAATCAAAATAAAAATATAAACAATTTGATCAGGAATTCTTGCTCTTACTAAATCCAATGCTGAGCTTCTGACATCTCAAACAGTGGAGTTAATTGGATGAAAGTGTGTAAGTTACAGATCAGAGAAAGCAACATCAAACTTTTTCATACTTCTTCAGTCAGCAAGATGGACTGTGCTTCTTTAACTACAATTGTATTATTCGAGGGAATAGAAATTAGCTCTAAGTCAGGAACATCAAGGACTCTCAAAGCTGGTTCAGACTCGGAAGATGTTTATGCCACAACTCTAGATACGGAGTCGGCAACTTAATACTTCAAAGATTTCCTTTCCAAAGTTTTCGGAGCTAAATTTCACTCGTATTTTCGTTATACAATAAATCAGTAAAATAATAGACTATAATATCCGTATGATTTCAATTCTGAATGAAAAAGATGATATTTTCTTGTATAAATTACCAAAGATAAGTTATTTAGTTTTTTACGTGTTTCGCACGATTATGTAACAAACTTCTATAATAAATTTCTGATTACTTGTCTACCACTGTATGCTAAAAAATGTCCATTGAATTAAATCTGCATTTACAAAAACTACATGGTTTGTAATTTTGGATTTTTTAATCAATACTTTTAACAAAAAAGAATGACTAAAAAAACCAAAATAAACTGCAAATTTTTGAAGCAATGAGGTAATTTTTTTCCTAACAGGACCCTCGCTAATTATAGAAATAGTGAAGATATGGTACACATTCAGCAGAATACTGGATTCTCAAACAATGGGATGAGAAAAATAGGATCAGCTCTGAACCAAATCAGTCCAGTCAGATTGATGGAACCAAATTTTCAGGAAAAACTTGCTCAAGCAAGTAAAAAACTTAGTGTTCACTTCACTGTAAGCAACATCACTTTGGCAGAGAACAATCAGAAGTGCAATCTTGTTCATTTTAAAAAACTTAAACAGTGTAAGTGATGTCTTCTTGGCTTGCAGAAAATTAACAGTCACCTATTTTTAAATTGGGGATTGATATAGAAGGATCATTTTTGAAAGTCAGTTTCTCTCACACTGTGGTGGATGAAGATGAAACTCTATCACAAAGTCCAGTGCAGAAAACAATCAAGTTTATGTCTCCACAAAACCAAAAAAGGTCAGGCAGCAAGTATTGGTAGCACTTTCACAAAACAATCCAGAGAACTATCACAATGTTAAAGTTATTTTTGACTTAATCTAAGTGCAACAAAAATGCCATATGGATTCATTGGTTATTTCTTGCGACCCAAAGATAGCAAACATTCTTTCTGGTATTTAATCCCATAGCAGTAAACACCTTGGTGTGATGATCGCTGATCAGCATCAACACTCTGGTGTGATGATTGTGTGATGGTCGCTGGTGTGACGTTTTATCCTCAAATCTCCAAAACTGTTGCCAACCTTGAAATTTTGGTGAGATTAGGAGAATATTTTCCATTCATCAGTGCAGGAAGGGATGCTAGGAAGTCAAAGGAGTATACAAATATGATTCCCTTGCGATTGATTGAGTTTCTAGATGAGAAAATTTTTCTTGAGACTATTCTACCATCGGTTCTCCATTTGCTACTGAGATTAGTAAGCCATTTGTTTGAAAATCTCTGTAAACTTTGGCCAGACGCCAAGGAATAGTCATCAGCTCTTTATATTCCTATTCAGCTCAATCATGGAGAACACAAAAATGGGGATGACTGCATAAAATTCTTGAGAAGTTTGAACAAGTTGCATGAGTTTGTTGCATGCAAACAATTTAGCCAAGTTCATGGCTTCAAATATTTGAACTTTTTAAGGGTGTTGTTGCTACATGCTTTGGCAGTATTTTGGATCCCAAATATCAATTCAAGATATTAAAATTCAACAAAGCTCCCTTAGTCTTCCAATTTCAGTTAAACCAAAAATGTATGGAGTATTTTTTCATGTCCCACAGTTCATCAACAGAAAAATTACTAGTCTAGGTCTCTTTAGTGAGCAAGCAACAGAATGCATTCTGCATTCAAAATTCAAAGTTCATTGGAGAGATTCAAATGTAAAAATATTAATTCTAAAATAATAAAACTAGAAAATATTGCTACAGACTTTACATAAAAACATTTTATTTAAATCTGTGATCTTTTTGGTAACTTGCATTTCCATCTCTTAAAAGCATCTGACCGATTTACTGAAGAATTCAAATTGTTGTATAATTTTGAAGCTGAATCAATAAACAAGTAAAACAAGAAATCTTCCAAACTAAATTTGCAACATTTTTTTGTTTTATTAACAAATTTCTGAAATAAAGTTTTGTACTTAAAGGTGGCCTTAGCTTATGTATAAAGTGCACTACAAAAAAGATATAAAGATCAAAAATCTTTAGATGTTAATGTAGGATTTAAACTTAAGTAGTTATGAACTCCTATTGGTATGTACATGATTTCATCGATATTATTGGTATGTATGATTTCATTGATATTAGGGTCCCAAACTTACAAACCGTGATTGCGTTTTCATATAGTTCATCAACTATGCTATATTACAAAATATATTAGTATAATAAATATATTAGTAATATATTAGTTCATCAACTAAGTATATTACAAAATATATTTGTATATTACTTACATTAGTATATTACAAAAAATAACTTTAATAAGTGTCACAGCTGCGCAGTAGAGAGTTACTAAGATATAAGCAAGTTAATGTAAGGAATAATAGAAAAAAAGCAGTTTTTATAATAGAAAAAAAGAAAGAAAGAAAAAAAAAGCGGTTTAAGAAAACTAAATGTTATCTAATAATCTAAAAGTTTTGAAATTTTCTAATTCTTTGTGTGTGTGTGTGTGATTAAATCATCGTTATTTCTGACTTAAGCTGTGATTTAAATAATTTTAATTTAAGCCAAGTGAGCTCATATTTTTAGTGTGACCTTGAAATTAGTATTTTTGAGAGATTTCTCTTGTCCATGTTTCCCGTTTAAGAACAATTAACTGTTTCCCTAATATCTAAGTTTTTTAACAAAATTTAATGAGTCGTATACAAACTAACCTCACCATATTATGTAAGTCCAATCGTAATAACAAAATTCAATCCAGTTAAAAGGTCTTAAATAGGGAAGGAATTTTGCCCCTTACCCCCCCCCCCCCCCAACTCCTTCCCAAAAAAAAAAAAAAAGAAAAAAAAAAAGCGGGTTAATACTAATACAACAGTTCGATCAAAAAATTTATCAAGAAAGAAATAGGAAAAGCTAAGAAATATATTTTGTTTGTACAAAAAACACCACGTAAAAATATTATTCTAGTAAAGTTAAACTTCAATCTCATAAAATATTGACTTCATCTTTGCAAATGCATAAAATTACATCGATCGCCAAGTCGACATCCACGAGGAGTTTGGAAGTGTTGACAAATAGCTAAAAAAAATTTATTCTTATAATAAAAAAAAAGGCTTTAAGATTTTATACTTTATTAATGAAAAATCAAATTAACTTAATAAAAACCTTTCTTCATCGGTCTTGGCCGTTCAAAATTCCGATCATCTTCCCTGTTATCGTTTTCATCTCTCCGATTACGATGTATATCGTTCCGACGATCGCGAGGACCGTCAAAGGCAAAATTTTCATTCGGTCTCCTACCACGAGGAGCTCCTTGATTCCAATCACGTTCTCCTCCATTTTGTCTATCATTATGACCACGACCTCTTCCACCACCTGGCCGAAAACCTCTACCGCGGCCGCGATGAATGTTCTCGAAACCACCGTTGTTTGGATTATTAAACTCATTAAAAGAACCGTTATTAGGTCCGTTAGAAAAATTATCATGAAAGCGTTCTGGATGATGATTGAAATTATCCCAATCATGCTCCTATAAGTAAATCGATAAAAGATTGCAATCTTTCGATTATACTTTTTCAAATTAATAACCCTCATGGATATAACTTCTTAAAAGCAGAATTTAATTATAAAAAAGTTATCACAAATTAAAACGTATAGAAATTTAGTAATCACTAATTTAGATACAAATTAAAAAATCACCAAGGGAGGTCCATCCCAACGAGGTCTCATTGCGGGGGGACCATTCCGTAAATTAAAGCCACCTCGATGCATTTGCGAATTAGGTCCGCGAAATCTTGGGCCACCTATATGGCCACCTAGCATATCAGGCGATTGCATTAATGGTGGGCGAATGTTTTCCATTCCATTATTACTGACAATATCATGATGATTATTGGTGAGCGGATGACGAAGAATCGCATTTGGTATTATTCCTAGAATTTAATATTCCAAAATGTTTAAGAGGAATAAATATTTTTAAAAACTTCAAAACGAAACGCTGTACGAAAATTTAAGATATTTTTAAATAGAAAATCGCAACAAAAAAAAATCGCAAAATTTTTTAAATACAAAATTACAAACATAAAATAAACCCGCTTACCTGGTTTTCCCAGCACTGAGTTACCCGGTTTTCCCAGCAACGAGTTAGCCATATTAGAGACAACTGTCAGTGAACTTTGCACAGAACTGTTGGCAGATGGAAATGGATTGTTATTGACTCTCATTAGCTGACTCATAATATTCTGAACTGCTGTGGATACACCTGTTGAAGGTATTGTCTGCTGTTTAGGGCTTGCAGGTGATGTAGGTGTATTGCCGAAATCATCTGAAGATCTTCGCTCTGTAATTACTGAATTTGAGCTGTTCACACTGTCTGACTTGTTTGTTGATTTTGTAACCGGAAATAGTGTGCCTTCCTGTTTAAGAATTAAAAAATTTAAGATATTGATACTAAATTTTAATAAACTTTATTAAACTTGCTTTAAAAGATTTTGTGGCATTTTGAATTTAAAACATGAATTATTTAATGAACACAATCCTGTTTTGAATACTTTGGATTACTTACCAGGGGTTAAAAGAGTTTTTTTATTTTACAACATTTTCTCAGATTGATGACTTACTTGAAGATTATACTTAATTTTATGATGATTAATATCTGAAATTCATTTATGATGAACTTTTATTTATACCCCATAAGAAAAAAAGTATGGGCTACAAATAAATTTAGCCTGCATATTATTACAAATATAATACCTCATCATGAGGTATCATTCTTGGTTGCGATCTATTACTATGTTCATCAGCGTCAAAATCAGGCTCACCAGGTGTGTCAGGCAAACTATAACCATAGCAATATTAAATGTAAGATAAGCTAAATAAAGTTATCAAAGGTTTTATTGATGATGAATCAATGTCAGTTACCTTTCCTTTGTGAGGAATATAAACGCCAATACACTTTTTTCTCTTTCAGCCTATAAAATATTTATATGTATATATGTGTATATGTATATATATATATGTGTGTGTGTATGTGTGTGTGTGTGTGTGTGTGTCTATATATATATATATATATATATATATATATATATATATATATATATATATATATATATATATATATATATATATATATATATATATATATATATACAGTACTGTGAATAAGTTTTAGTCCACCATAAGTTTATAATTATTTTTGATTTTATCATAAAAATGTAAAGGACTTATGAAGTAAAAAAAAAATCAGGTTTATAGACACATTTATTATAAACAAAAATATCTAGAAATAATTTGATAAAATATGATACCAAAAGAAAGAACAATTAATACTTCATATGTCCGTCTTTTGCGTTGATCACAGAAGCGAATCTCCTGGGAATTGATTCATATAAATTTTTAATGAAATTTTGTGGAATATTGTCCCACTCTCTTTTTAATATTCGAAAACATTCTTCAACATTTTTGGGGTTATATTCAGCCTTTTTTTTTATCCAAATAATCCTTAACATGTGGACTTTGAGGAGGCCAGTTCATTACTTGGAGATCTCCCTCCTCACACATGTCCTGTAAATATTTTTGGCCACTCGGGAACAATGTTTGGGATCATTGTCTTGCTGTAGAATGAAATTATTACCAATTAGTCTCATTCCAGATGGTATTGCATGATGTCTTAAAATTTCTTTATACTTTTCTCCTGTCAGTTTGCCATCAATTCTGATTAAATCACCTACTCCAGATGATGAAATACAACCCCAAACTAAGACAGAACCTCCCCCATGCTTGATTGTTGGATGTAGACAATCAGGGCGATAAGCCTCTCCTACCCTTCTTCTTACATACTGTCATCTTCTGCTACCGAACAATTCAAATTTTGATTCATCTGTGTATAGTACATGGTTTAACATTCCTTGCGTCCAATTATTATGCTGTTTTGCATATTTAAGTCTTTTTTCTTTATTGCCAAGACGTAGTAAAGGCTTTCGAACTGCAACACACCCTCTTAACCCAGCTTTTAGTAAATGTTGTTAAATGCAAGATGAGGAAACATTTGTCCTAGTCGCAGCCTGAATGTCTTGGGCTAGTTCACTGGAGGTTTTTTTCTAATTTCGCAGAGACACATTTTAAAAATACTTTATGTCGTGCTTTGTAAACTTTGGAGGTCTTCCACTTCGAATTTTATCCTCAAGAGATCCCGTGTTTTTAAATTTTTTTTATAACTTCTCTAATGGCTGTACTTGAATATTTTGTTTTTTGGACAAATTTGTTGTTGAGAATAACCTTCTTCATGAAGCACGATAATTTTTTTACATTCCAGTAGTGGAATTTTACCCATTTTATTATCTATGTATCTATGTCTTTTATTGTGTCTATGTCTATGTCTATGTATCTATGTCTATTATCTAGTATCTATGAAATATCTTTGTAAACTGTACTATCATCTAATATGAAGCCTTCAAAGCAATAAACAAACAAAAATACAAGAGCAAACTAAAAACAATTGAGCTGATACGAATTGGGTTTAGATCAGCATACAATAAAAATAAACACATTAGATATCTAAATACAAAAATCTATGTAAAATTTTGATAAATATTGTTTTTTTTTGTTAAAATAGTGTTTAATATTGTTTGAAGTTAGAAATTATTTCATATAAAAAAAATTTGGAAGCTATTATTCAAAATCTGTTAAAAAAACACAAGTTTTAATAAGTGGGCTAAAACTTATTCACAGTACTGTATATCTGAGTGTGTTTGTGTGTGTGTGTGTACTTAAAACCATACTTATAGAAAAAAAATAATTGATAGAAAACAACAACACAAATGAAACAAACCTGTATATATTTCTCTCTACTTTTCTCTCCTGGCATAAAGTTAGGAACACCAGCATTATCAACAGGTATTAAGCGACTCCACCTCAGCATTTCCAACATTTTGTCTTCAGTACCACGTCGTGCTGATCGCATAGCCTGAGAAAATAAAAAAACAGTTAAGACTTTAAATACAGATTTTTAAAAACGTCAAATAATTAAGCAATAAATATTTAAGGGAACTTATTTTTAAACTTACTAAATATAATTTTTACATAATGTTTACTAACCTGCTTTTCAAGCATCAACTCTAAATGTCTGGCTTCAGAAAAATTTTCCACATGACGACCTAAAACAATTTTGATACAGAATTTAAAAAGTGTAAAATTTAAAGCAATCAAAATCATTCACACAAACAAATAATCTCAAAAACTAACTTTTTCTTTCACCCTCCTGAAGTTCAAAATAACATATTTTAACTAGATCTTCATCAACAGCCCATGTGATGTTTCTTTTCTTTTTATTTTTCTTTCGTGCAATAGAATTTTCATCAGCTATAGGCTGCTCACCTATAAAACAATATGCATAAATGATAAGCTAAAGGAAAGAGCAAATTGGTCACAACACAAAATAGTATTTTTTTTTAAAATAACATACTTGTAGCAGCTGCAAAAGCTAGATTTGCAGCTTCAACTGCTGGTGATTTGTAGCTCACTAAAATTTAAAAGTTTAAGAAAGTAGTTTTAAATTTTTTAAAAAATTGTGATCAATACCCAAAGTTATATGAAAACTTTTGACTTACATAAAATATCATCTATGGGGGAATGTACTGCATCAGGACTTCCTGCAGCCATACTAAAATAAATTATGACTGTTAAAATTTCTTTTTTGGTACAACATTAAAAGTAATCATCAAACCTATGGTTACTGACCAATCATCTTACTGCTGATGACTTGACACTTTAGATGTCACACTCCCTGGGAGGGAAAAAACCCAAAGTGACACCCTCTGTAAAAAGAAATCTACCAGTCAAAATTTAAAAAAAATTGGTGAGTGTGTCAGAGGCCTTATGGTCAGTGGAGGTAATAAGAAATTCTAATGCAAAAACAACTTATAATAATCTTAATTATACAAGAAGATAATTCATTTACATTGGATTTTCAGCTTCTAACTTCAGCTTCTTATCAGAACTTTTATTATTCAATATTTCATCAAGTGGTAAAGCAGTCTAAAAAATGAAAATCAGTGAAATGCACAAAAAAATTAGTCAAAAATATTAAATTAAACTTTTTAAAATGCACTGAAAATTAACTGTAAAAGCCTCTTACCTTAGTGTTTGAGTTCTTTCTTTTTTTCTTAATTCCAACAGGAGCAGCAGCATTTAATGCATTCATAAAACCACTTGAATCTGATACTATAAATTAATTTCATTAGAAAACATGATATAACAATATCAATATTTCATTAAAAATATGTATATATTTACAATATGACAGGCTAAACTAAATCATAGCAAACAATTAAATTTTTTTAAAAACCATTACACATACATTTTGGCAATGCATCAATAATCTTAATCTTTGAACGCTTCTCAGGTGGTCCCTTCATTTCAAGTTCCCTTAAAGCAGAAATAAATTATACACCTATATCTAATAGATAATACTCTAGGTTCAAATACAATAACTTTTGATTCAAATATAAATCTACCTAGTCCTTTTCGTAGAAACTGTTTCACTTGTGTCCTCTTTTACTTCTATTATTGAAAAAAAATTTTAAAAGCAAGAAACAAACAATTTTTTTTTTGATTGTTACAGTAACAAAAATATCAACAATAAAAATTATAAGCAAAACCCACCATTATTTTCACTTTCATTTAAATTAGTTTTCTTCTCTGAAATTAAAAAAAGGCTTCATGTAAAAATGTGTTTCTTTAAATTTTACAAAACTGCCTGAGAGAGGAAAAAAAAAATGTGTTGATTGAGGATTTTTGACTAACTGAAAGTTAGATAAATGTAAATTTTTAGAATGCCTGTAAACATTTTTAAAATAAAATTCTTCAAAACAACAAATATTTTCTTTATTAGAAAAACCATCAACAAAGTTAATCAACAAACCTGGACCACCTCTTATCATTTCTTTCCATTGTTTAATTAAAGAACCTGCATTTTTTTTCACATCTAAAACACAAAAGTTAATTTATAGAAAAAAAAGTAATAAATTAGTAAAAAGGAAAAAACTTTAAATAAGAAACCAAAGAAAATCTATTCACCAATATTTTCCAACTTTGTCATTTGTTTAATTATTTTTCCAGTGTTACCCTAAAAAGATTAATAATATTGTACACACCTATACAGGTTAATGTATGCTTGGAAGAAGACCCAAAAAATAATGTCAGTGTTACCTGCTTAAGCAGCTCTATAGTGACTGGCATAACCTTCAGAACCTGGAAATTAATTTTTTTTTAGAATAAAATAAAAGATTTAAAAAAAAAATTCATTATGCATACAAATTTATTTAAAAAAAACAAAACAAAACAAAAAAAAATAACTGTTCATACATCAATCAACTCTAAAAGTACAGGATAATTTTCAGCTTTAGTGAACTCGTGTAACCATTTATTCAAAATACCCCATCCACCTGTTGCAAGAAATCTAGATTAAAAAAAAAAAATTATATACAAAACAAGATGCAGTAGTTTAAAACAGACCTCAGGAAAATCCATGATGAAACCATCTTAAATAGTAAATAATTCAAACTTAAATTGATTAACAAAAAGGACCATAAAAATATTATATCTTTAACTGTCATTGCAATATCTTTAACACTGAACTGATTTCATAATTACATACTTGTCAAGAGTACATTTTTTCTCTTCATTTTGTAAAGCTTGACGACAAGTTGATTTTAATACATTTAAGTACACACATCGACTCATTAGCTTCTCTGCATCTTTCATCATACTAAAATAAATGTATTGAATCAGCTTATTTACAAAAAACCACACCTCTAAATAAATTACATATACACACAGACGTGTCCATTTTCCTTATTTAACCAGTACACTTAGTACTTTTGTTTTATTTGAAAGAATGAATCTGCTGACACCTACCCCACCACCCTAAGAACTTCCTGAGGAGTTCGAATATCACCAACAACTCCAAGCATGGGCTTCAATGCATTCAACAAAACACGTGGCTCTCCACCAGATGTTCCCTATTAAATATTGAAAATACATAAACATAGGTAATTCTGGAATTATAACACAGTAATAAAACTTATTATTGTTGGTACCTAAAAAAAAGACAGGATATGTTTCTTAGAACTGTAAGAGTAAAAAACAGAAATCTTAGATCATTTTTTCTACACCTAATACAAAATAAGAATCTTCATATAAAAACTTTATTACACTTTAAGTACCAAGTAATTAAAAAAACTTAATGAAACAACAAATTTCATGTTATGCAAGTTTTATGAAATTAATTTTTGAATAGAACTATCTATTGTTTAGTTCAAAATCTGGACAATTACAAGTTGCAAAAGAATTTTTTTGAATTTTTAGAAGAAAAGAGAATATTTGAGTTAAAACAGAATATTTTAGATAAAAAGCAATATTAAAAATATTACAGCATGTTGCGCATAATTGTATTAATTTCATAAGTAAGAAAATTACAAACTGCACCAAGTTTATCATGAAAATTTTGAAATATAAAAGAGAATGTTTTAGTTAAAACAGAAAATTTTAGTTTAACCAAAAAAAGTCAATTTATCTACCTTAAAATATCAATACAGTATACTTCATTCTTTTTGGGGACATTATAGAGCATTCACCCTTGATATTAAAAAAGTGGTCTGCAGATTTCCAGCAGTTCATCATGCTGATTTGACAAGGCTCTAACTGATCCATGAGTAATTTTGAGTAAATCAATGTATAGTAAATCAAAGATTATTATGTCCCTTCCATGGAAATTTATTAATATGCATTCATCATATTTTTTCCCCATGATAACTTATTTTAGGATCCTTATAAATCCAATTGGACTATAGAAATCAGCTTTCCTCATAAGTTTTTCAAAAAATTGAATTCTATGGAAAATATATAGTAGGACATAGGTATTTTCACTGGCTCAATATTATTTATATCTCTTTGATATCATATCAGATTTTTGAAACGTTTCAAAAAATTTCAAAAAACATTTCAAAAAAGTTCAGACATTTTGAAAAATATCATATCAGATTTCTGAAACAGTAAGGTGTGACTCAAGATATTCTCTTTTGGTACTGACATGGTAAATTAGAGGACTTTACATTAATTTTCAGAACTATGCTTTTATGATTCTTAATGAGCATAAAATTCCCTATCATAATCAATAATAAAAAAAAAAAAAAAGCAAGAATCTGCAGTTAGGGTTAGTTGACACTTTGTCAAACTGAATATTAGTAAACTAAAACTGCAGATAGAACTCTGGCACATTATTATTTGCTTGTTTTACACTAGATCATAATAAGTTTATTTTGCTCATCATGATTCAAATAATCCAATAAAGTCATAACCTCAATTTGGCAAAAATGCTAGTTAGAACCTTATCAGACCAACATAGCGAGTTGCATGACAAGGAAAACCACTAAGATTGAATTTTGCTTACAACCACTAAAGCTTGATTAATAGTGTCTAAAAAGTGTTGCATTGTAAAGTTTTGCTCCAACTTTAAACTGTGCTGTTTCAGCAATAATAGTTTTAATGAGTGATTGAACTTAAAGAGACTCCATTTCGCCAAAAGAATTATAAGTCTGAATTTTAATCAATACATGGTTTTAGGGGGTTGCAGTATCTAACTATTTTTTAACATTTTAAAATTAGGTTTGAAACAGAGATCTCAAAAAATGCAAGAAATATGTCTTAATGATATTGTATAACCAATCAATTTTTATGTTTAATTTCACAGTCAACTTCATCGTTAAATTATGACTTTGTGGTTGAGTTCTAAGGTTAAAGGATGTAAATATTTGCAATTAGTAATTTTAGGCCGAAAGAACTCGCAAAGAAGTTTTTCTTGCAAAATAGTAATATTTTGATATTGAAAATTTGGCAAGTATCATTTCAATGGCAAAAAACCTTTGAAAGAAAAAAAAAAAAGAAAAATTAAAGCCTCACCATTTCCTTGATCAGTGGATTGCTCTCTTAATTTCAGATTATTTCTTCTTTTTTTTATATATATATATAATTTAAATTCTAAAAATATGGATTTTTTAAATTAACTTTTTAAAAAGCTTTACATATGCTTACATACATACATCTATGTATGTATGTATGTATGTGTATATATATATATATATATATATATATATATATATATATATATATATATATATATATATATATATATATATATACACACACACATGCAAAACAATTCAGATATGTGAATACTTGAAAGGAAAATATAAAATGCTGTTTTAAAGTTCAATTTTAACCAATAAATTCATTTTAACCTTTTTTGTTTTTTTTGAAATGTAAGGACAAGTAATACAAATATATTTGTTATAACAAGGCATTCAATCTCATTAAAAATTTCATTAATCTTTAAGTCACCAAATGCTGAGCTTCTGCTCAACTTTTTACATTACCTAATTTGTTTGCAATAAAAAGACATTTTAAAGATTGTTTGACCTTAGATTAAATATATAGTGAATTAGTCTTTATCATTTTGTTCTTAAGACAAAGTAAAATATGTCATAAGTTGTTTAGTTTAAGAAAAATGAATTGCCTTAAAACATAAAAAACGGATAAGACAAAAAATAATTCATTACTAACATGTAATGAAGTTTTAAAATGTCTGATAAATGAAATACATGAAAGATATAAGATATGTCAATGAGTGGAGTTCATAAATGTTTGAATTTCTGTTTGCTGTAAACTACATGATGGGGAAACATACCTAAGAAAACAAAAACTACAAAGTTAAATTGAGTATAAATGAAATTTCAACTTTTTAGAATTTTAAAATTTTAATTGATGAATTGAGTATGGAATCTAATATGTAGACACCAGATTGCCGCGCTTTCGACTTGGTATTAAATTAAAAAAATTAAATTGATGTAACCTAGTTGAAAACTATTAATTTTTTAATATACAGCATATTTTTATCTGATCAGAAAAGTACCAAAGAAAAACGCTAATCTTTATTTATTCAAGCATGTTATTTCAGTAGGTATTACTCATCACAATCGCTTTGTTTACAAATCTGGCATGGTTTTTATTACGTTTTTTATCCAAATCTAGCTTACAAACAGACAAACATATTAGATAAAAAAAATTAATGGCAGTTATTTAATTTTACAATCTAATGTTATTTTTTAATGTTAAACTATACAAAACTTGACAAGAAGTACTAAAAATGTATGTTTGAAAGTGGTTGTAAATAATAAAATAGAAACCACTCATTAAATCAAATATATAGATAGTTGCGGGTGGTTTTTACGAACTTAAATTATTCATTCATCAAATCGAACTCAATCAAAACGAAAGAAAATATCCTAAGAAAAAGCGTCGTTTATGCATTATTCGTTTATATCGCGAAAGTAACTAATGTACAGAAAATTTACATTCAATTTAACAGCTAAAAAAAAAGTTTTTAAATAGATTGAAAAGATTGCAATAACTTTTTTTGAAGTTTCATTTCAGGATTAACTTTTGCATATTCTATTTCTACGTTAAATACTCCACTGAAAAAGTGGAACTTTTGGTTTCAATCAATTATCTGTAAAACGTATCATCATATCAACAACTAACTATATTCTTTAATAGAAGTGTGGAACCCAATACGTAGAAAGATGTAAAAAACCTGGTTTCTATCACATCTGCAAACTGTTTTAAAAAATTTAGATTTAAAAAACTTAATAAATAATGAATATCAATTAATAGATTGAATATAAATAAAAGAAAACCCCTTGAATAATTAAGTGATAATGAATAAAATACATTTTGAAAAAACTTGAATTGAGTGAAATACTTATCAAGTTAGATATACGTAAAGATGAAGAAACCAGGTTTAATTTGTATTTCAAAAGGTCGGCTTAAGTTTTCATGAGCTACTTTAAAGTTGTACTTAACACGTTGCAAAAAAGAAGAAAAAAATACCTTAAACTTTCAACCGAATCCACATCAGTTTTTGCATAACAGTTTTTTAAAAATTCCTTTTTATTACAGGAAAAATTAAGTCATAACAGACATGAAATAGTAAATGGTAGGGAATTAAAAAAACACCATTAGTTACAGGATTTCGAGAGAACGTCAGTTGATTATAAACATCCCAAAATTTCAAAATGAACATAAAAATAACTTTAACTTGGGAATTAAGTAACGAAACTAGCACCAACTTTGGATTTTTTAAACTCAGACAAACCTGCCATTCAATAAATGGTGTTAATTAACTATAAGCTACATCAGTACTGTTATCAATCTCAGGCCAAAACGTTTTTGGCATTTTTAGAGCAGTTTAGTTTAGTTTTTATTTAAATGAAATTAGCACACAAAACCAAACTTCAACAATTGGGAAAGCCGTATATAGATAACGACTAAGAAAGGTTTTACTCCCCAGAAAAAGTAGATTTAGCTAGCTGGTAAATTTAGTTATTAAATGAAAAACTTCAAAAGATTGGTGTACGCTATTTTTGGGACCTTTTAATACTTACTTCATGTTGTTTGAAGATGAACATTGAGAGATCTTACATGAGATATACTCAAGAATAACTTATTCCTAATCGAAAATACCACCTTGATTATGATCAGCAATAACTTTGCTCTTTATTTTGGATAAAGCAAGCCTAAATAATTTTCAAAAAATTATTAGTATACTTCAGTGCATCTTCGAGATCTTGATCCTAAGAATCGTTATTCTTAGAAAACTTTCTGTAGGAAAATTTCCAAAAAAAAGTTTACGAAAATTCATAAAGTTTTCTGACCACCACTCAAAATGTTTTCTTTGAATAAGTTAAATCGAAATGAGAAAGAATTTCTCGCCCTGGTCACGTGATTATTAAACAATTGAATAAAATTTATGCAAATTATGCTTAAAATGGTATCCTTAATCAACTAATATGAAAAGATACCCAAGATATGTGTACCACCAAACAAGAGTGTAATGTTTTTTTTTTACTAAAGATATATTAATTATTATTAAATTATAGTTATGTCAATCATGTTATTTGAAAAAACTCAAGTATGCTTACTAATGCTGTTATTGCTAACTTTTGCAGTGAATTAAAATGCACTTAATGTTTGTTGTGTCTAAAATAATACCGTAAGTGAAAATAGACATTTTAACTACTGATTTCAATAAAAATGACAGTTTGGTTGTTGATGAAAGTAATCCACCATAGGTTTTACTAAGCATAAGTTTAAATTATCTTTTATTTTTTAAAAAAGTTCAGTTTAAAAGCATATATAATTAGTAGACTTTTTAAAAGATAAATAGTGGGCATTTTTAAAAATATATTTAGTAGTCGTGTTATTTATATTTTTTCTCATTTTTAATTTTTAGTTTAATTTTAAAGAGCAATTAGCAATAAAATTTGGAACAGAGTGAACCTTGGCAAGATAATATGTTGAAGAATTAAAACAGATCGCAATAAAGGTCAAGAAAGATTTTTCAATATTTTAGAATGGTCAAATCAGACTCCTGGACCAGGAATGCTATTAGATACTTTATCTTTAGTTACTTTACCATTAATCTGAAGGCATCATAGATAATAATCAATTATGATAATATATGTTAAGATAATATGTTAATAATAATAAAATATATGAAAACGAGGAGAAATAAAAAGAAAGTATTATTTGTCAAGTAAGTTGATGTACTTGTAATTGAAATATATTTTATAAATTATCATTGTCACAATTTTGAAAATTATCAAGCAATACACTTCATTGTTGCTTAAAGAGGTGAGAATAGAAATATGAATTATCCTCTAAGTTTTTTTTGTTTGTGTTTGTTTGTGTTCTTCAATTAAACCATACTTTTTAATAACAGACTGACTGACTTTGCTTTAATTAAGTTTTTCTTTGCTTTGAAAAAATAAGTTGATAGATTTTTTACTTAATATTTTTATTCTTATTTTAACTTGTCATATAATCATCAGTTTATTGACCTTCAAAACATTGATTTATTTTTTATTATATAGTAGAAAATTGATTTATGACTAAATAAAGGGTCTTACATTTAATTAGTTTTTTAGCCAATGTATAAAATTAAAGGAATCTTTTTAGCTTTTTAGTTTTTTGTAAAGTAGACACTGACTATTTGAAATATAGAATTGGCATTGTTGTATGCTACTTTCATTACATACATTCAAAGTTATTGCTATTCACTATAAAAATGTGCATAAATGCTCATTGCCTAATTCTGTCAATTTTTGTTTCTAAATTTATCAAGGAACTTGTTTATAGCTGTGAATATAAATATTTCTTAGAAAGCTTACCACTAAAGTCTCTTGTTAGAAAAACAAATAATAACACTAGGAAGATTTAATTTATATTTAGCTACTCTGTTACTGAGACTTTCTAATCTCAATTGCCATTAGTAATAGCTCCCAGAAGATCCAATAACAAAAAGTTCTACAATTAATTTAAAACAAGGTATTTAATTTTGACAAAAAAAAAGTGCTATTTTATGTGATCAAAAAAAAATTTCAAAAAAAACTACAAAAAAGCTAGTTGAAGATTAAATAGCTGTTCAAAGTGAAATATCTACATTAACTAAGAAAAAGCTTGTTTTAAAATCTTCATTTATTCGAATAGGACACCAGCTCTTTTAACTGCTTGGTGATGATGAACCTTGGAGGTTCAAAGACGAAATTCGATTTTTAAGTAAAAAATTAGCCGAGACATAAGAAGTCATCGAGGTAGTCCTAGACTATAAACAACATGAACTAAGTTTCAATGAAAAAATTGAAAGGATAGATAACGACTTTGCAGGTGCTGCGAAGCAACTCAGCGGATGGATGTTAACTATGGTGATAATTTAAGTCACGGAAGAAAAACTATTCAGTAGAACAGTCTTCATCTATCCACGATGTTCTTGATCTATCCATGATGTTTTTCTTTATACTATTGCTTTTAACCTCATTCACACAGGCGAATGAGGTTAAAAGCGATAGTATAAAGATAAAAAGAAAAAATCAGAAAAGCTTAACAGCAATTAGGAGATAAATATATGGCTGATAAATCTGAGTTGGAACGGCAATTGTCAAAACAAAAAAGTACTACTAATTTAGAAGATAATACTAATGAAGAAGATGATAGCAAGTTTTGATTGATGAGGAATGATGAAACGTATAGACGGTCAATGAAGTCTAAGAGCAACCATGTAAAAGGATTACTGTAACAAATAATTCAAATGAGAAATCTTCCATATGGAAACAGCTAAAACGTGTCTCCATACCAATATATATAATGACAATAAAAAGACTTACAGAAAATAGGAAAGCTGCGTTTAACGCCTGTATTAGTTAGGCTCTTGCAGTAGCAGAATATAAATTACTACAGTTACGCTAATATCTATCTGGCCATCGAAGGACTTGAACATTCGTCATTCACCTATGAAGCTGTTAAAGAGAGAATTAAAAGAAAATATGGGGTAATTAGAAGAAAAGTTCTTTTGTACCTGTATGAATTGGATATCTTTAAGCCTATACGAGAGAACCATACGAGAGGTATCGAAAGATTGCTAATTTACACATTGCCGTGACAAATCTAAAAGAAGATAAAAGAACTGCAGAGCTTAGCAAAAGAACATTGTATCACAAACTCCAAAAGTAGGTCTTGGATACTTGAAAATGTAATAAATTAAAATTTTTAAGCTTTTTGAAAGTTTGTTATTAAAGAGGCAGTTTTTCAAGTAGTAGCAGCAGAAATGCTCTACAGTTTACAAAAGAACACTGGTATTAAAGAGAAGCAATCTGGGAGAATTCGTTCTTTGGAGAAAATAATCGAATAAACGAAACGAAAAGAAAAAAATAGAACAAGAAGTGTGTGGTTTAAAACTTTATGTCTAACGATTAAAGACCACGATGAAGTACGGCGCAGGGAGATTGCTAAAAAACAAAGATTATGCATCAGATGCTTGAACTTTAACCGTTTGTCGAAACAATATAAAAATAGTGCAATTTGTTGGATTGATAATACAGGAAATCATTATCGTTTGCATTATAAGAAAAAACACGAAAGCAAAACTGATATGAACAATTAAGATTTAAAAACAAACAAAAAACACGAGAAAGTGTTCATTAAAAACTCTTACGTTAAACCTACATTCAAAGAATGCCGTCAGTTACATCTCTGGGAATCGTCCCATGAAAAGGTTGTGGTCAACGCTTTATTTGATGATAGTAGAGATGTAAATTTATGGTGTGATACCAAGACGTACCTGAACGCTGATGTAGAGCTAAATTATTACTTCAAAGTAAAAAAAAAAGATTACTGCCAACATGATAAATAGTCAGGTTGATTTCTTTGAAGCGATGCCAGTTGAATTGGTTAAAAAGACGAAATTGACAATACGAACCTTCACTGTTACCAATGTAACAGAAACTTAAAAGCAGTTAATTGAACTATAATGTGGAACAAAAAAGGAAACTTTTCAGGAATATTGAATTCCCAACTATCAGATTCTTATTAGCGTGGGTTATGCTGAGTTACACTTTGCAAAAAAGGAAGTAAAAAGATGATCTAACATCATGCAGTTTCGGTGGGATTCTATCAATGCACTTTTTAAAAGTAGCATTAAGGAACAAAGACATCTTAAAAAGGTTATGGGAAATTGAAGTTGATGAAGGTTTGTAGAGAGGAAATGCAGATGACATTCATGCACTAAATGTAATGCAGAATTTTCTTAATATGGAAATCGGAAGATACGAGCCTAAGAGACCCAGGAATGAAAATAGACATTTGGATAACATTTATACAATGACATTAACTCGTTTGGCAAACCCAGAAAAGCGTCTAATAAAGAACAAAAATCTCGGAAGTGACTATAGTAACATTATCAAGCAATACCAAGAGAAAGGATACTTAAAGATAATTGATAACAAAAATATATCCGATAGTTGGTACCACATTTTTCAGTTATCCGTCTCAATAAATCAACTTTTAAAGTTAGAATTATTTTTGATGATTTTCAAAAATACATAATCGCGTTGGCTCGTTGTGCCGCGGAAATGTAGTTAAGAATCGGAATAAACTAGGTTGCTCGAAGTTACCAACGGATTTTGTGGAGGTATTTAAAATCAACTTTTATGGCACAGTGTATAACACAAGACGCAAAAAAAAAAAAAGACTCAGAAAAATACATATTAGCTCCTTCAATCAACCTTATAAGCTATAAAACGAGTTCAGTTGTTGATGAAAAAAGATAAATTCTATTATACAATGAGCTATCAAAGTTGTAGTATTCAGCTGGAATGTATTCTGATTGAATGTATTAAATGTATTCCTGATTGTATTGAATGACAATTAAAGCATCTAGAGAAATAAAAAAAAGCTGCATTGAAAATTGTTATGTTTTCCACCCAAAACATAAACAAACCAACCAACCAACACAAACACAAACTGGTTGATATAAATAAATTCTCAAGTTTGAAATTGTCAGAGTGAACGGATGGATGTAATGGATGGACTCCTAAGTAGCTCTCCATGTAAATTTAATTTACGTAAAAAAGGTAAAATAACAACTGATGAATATCAAGAAAATGAAATAATTGCTCAAAAAGAATGTTTCGAAGGAGGATGCAAGAAACTGTTGAAAGGAATAACATCAATATCAAGAAAAATTATTTCTTTGAAGCAAAAATTAGACGAAGAAGGTTTAATACGCTCTTATAGCAGATTATAAAATGCTAAATACCTGCCTTATGATATGAAATATCCAATCATTTTGCTAAAAAGGTCACATAGTAACAATGTAGACCTGTTTTATAATTGATTATAAAACAGGTCTACAAAGATGAAAATCACGTTCTGTAAACAAATCAAATACAAATAAAATTGTCACAATGATGTGGGTCATACGAGAAAGAGAAGAAATAAATTCATAAAAAGTGCAATCCAGCCTTAGAAGTAATGTTACCTGCCATTTGCCTAAAATAACCACTATTTGCATTTGCAAGAACTTTTACGGATTTTTCTGGATTATTTCTTATTATTCAAGGAAAGGGGAGAACTCGAATCAAATTATATTTATGCTTATTTACGCGTTTAACATCAAGAGCAGCATATCTCGAGATTGCATTTAACGTGGATATTAATTCGTTTAATTAGATAGTAAATAGAAGAGGATTGTCAGTGAAAGTGCTATCAGATAACAGGACAAATTTTGTTCGTAAAAATATTGAGTTAAAAGAACTTCTTAACAAATTAGATAAAGATAAATAATACTTTAACGAAAGAATCAAATGGTATTTCAAGGATCCCTTAGGACCACACCTCGGTGGTGTATTTGAGATAACAACAAAAGCTGCAAAACATGCAATTACTACAGTAATTAGAAAAGCTGATGTGACAGACAAACAACTCCATACAGCCTTTTTTGGTACCGAAAGCTTGTTAAACTCTAGATTGCTAATCTATCAAAGTGTTGATATTGGAGATGATATGCCAGTAGTTCCTAATCGTTTTTTGATCTGATAAATTGGAGGACAAATTGCTTTTGATTCAGTTGATACTGAAAGCTACCATCCCAAGAAATTTTGGCGTTGAGTGGATGAAAGAATTAGTTTCCCTCGCTATATCGACGGTAATGGAATCGTGAAAAATCAGAGATTAAAAAATGTGACATTGTATTAATAGATTCTCCAGACTTCGCCAAGAGAAAATATAATGGCCAATAGAATAACGGAAGTGTATGAAGGTAACGATGGACATGTTACAATCGTAAAAGTTAAAGTTGATACAAAAGAATTTACACGATCACCCAGCAAACATAAGACGTCTTAAGACCGTCTTATTCAGGTCTTTAAATGGTCTTGTCTTCGAATGACATCTTCAAGACGTCTTCAAGACGTCTTATAAAAGACTGTATCGTCGTGAAAAATTGCTCGTCTTCGTTAGACGTCTTAAAGACGTCTTTACTTTTCGAATAATTCTACCAAACAAAAAGACGTCTTTTAGTTGTCTTAAAGACGTTTTTAAAAAGACTTTTGACGTGAATAAACTTCGTGTCTTTTTAAAGATGTGAAATTTTTTGTATAAAGTTTTATCTCGACAAATATTAATTCTCTAAATCATTATTCTAGCAAAAGGTTTTATATAGGTATCATTATGGAAACTGAAAATCGAATAAAGCGTCGTCGCTTGACTAATAGTATGTTGAATTTTATAATGACATTTGAAGATGAAGAAGTTAATGATAGCACATCGAATTTGAATCCTGAATTTAATGCTTCTTAGGCTGAGCCTAAAAATCCTTGTAAAGCCCTAATTAATGTTTTTAAAGAAGGCGGAGAAAACAATAAGTCTTCGAGTTGTAATTATGAGAAATTTGAATGTTGTAACGCAGCACCACAAAATTTCTCAAAACCAATTAAACGAGTATTGAGTATTCTTAAAAAATATGGTCATTCAGAGTTACCAAAAGATGCAAGAACGCTTTTAAAACCCTATAAAGTTGTTACAGTAGATAGGAAGTGTGTTTGTTTTATGTCAAATCTATATTGTAAAATAATATGTTTGTATAAATACTAAAAGAAAAAAAAAGTAAAACTATTATGTTTTAGAGTTACCTGATTTTCCTTTGCCTCCGCCAGTTTTTAAAATTGTGTTGAGAAAACCACTAAAAAAATCTTTTGACTCTAATTTGTCATCTGGATCTACTTTCAAACAATCTAATCTGTGTTCTGGTACACTTTGTCTCTTAATTTTCAATTTTTTCAAAATTAGAATTTATATATTTTTAATCTACACTATTACTGAATTCTCATTTTTAGCTGACACTTTTTTTATCTCTACATTCAACTATAGAGGAGCAATCACCTTCAATTCTGGTGCACTATGTATGTATTACTTTTGAATTTTCTATTTTTTATTCATTAAAGTTAGAACATTCTTTTATTGTTCACTTTATCTTTGCCTCACTTATTTTTACCTTCACAATCAACTAAAATGGAACAATCAAATTTTATATATATATATATATTTTTATAGACTCTAAACTAAAATATAGTAAGTTCCATCTCCTCTTACCCATCAACTTTTGTGGTCTCGAGGAGCTAAAGCCTGAAATAAGAAAAAAATGTATTAATAATAACAAAGTACCAAAAGTTTTTAAAAAAGATTTGTTGCAGATTAAAAAAGTAAATTTTTATTATTTATACATATAATTTTTTTTTACTTTAGTTATACCTCATACATCATAACCAAACAAAAAGCTTCAGAAAATAGACATACAAGAAAAAACCATGATTGAAGTGCTTGGACCCGAGAAGTTACTTAAAAATAAGTTTTCTATGAAAGTTGGAAGTAAGCTCTTTAACATTTACTTGATTTTTTTATTTGGAGTAAGTAAAATGTGGAGAGTGTTTGTACTCACATTTGGATTTTTTTTAGGTATAAGAATAATACTTGTAAATAATTTTAAAAATGTATTAATAAATGTTTTGCATTCTGTATATTTCTTTTTTCATTTTCTTCATATAATTTAGAATACCAGCACAAGATGTTCAAGATGGTTTCAAAGGTTCTTGAAAACCAGGAGCTTATTTTAGCTATAAACAAACAACCCAATAGTAATTTTGCAATCAAGAAATTAGACTATTTAGAGTATGAGGATTTTATCAAAAGTTTAGAGGGTGATTGTGTTCGACTTGATTTGGTAAATCTTTATCCATATTTAAAACTTTATAATCCATATAAATTAAACGTGAAAATAGTTATTTTTGTATAATTATTTTGCCAAACTTTTATTTAGGTTAAACAGCTCAGTTTTTTAGGTGCAGAAGATTTTAAACAACTGACAAGATTGGTCATGATTTTTTTATTATATTTTGTATAGCAATCATTTTATTATTTATTCGATATGTTTTTTAGATTATTTAAAAATAACTTGTTGACACAGTTCAACTTAAAAGGTTCTAGAAACTTTACAAAATGAAAGATAAGGTTAAAGAAATATACTCTGTCAGAGTGGGTATGCAGCACACATTGAGTCAAAATCCAAAAAAACTGGAAAAAAACTAAAAAAAAAAAAAACAATAGCTAGGAACTAATAATTTGAGTTTTAATGTAACTAATACTCCCAAAAAACTGGATTTTATTGCTTTTTAGTTAATTTCTAAGGATTCGCTAATTTTTGCACCTTTTCAGAAGACATAATATCTTATTAATTTTTTATTGCGAAACTCGCGTGCAAAATGATTCCTTTAGTGTCACTCTTTTAAGGTTGGTATGGGTAAAAACAGTTCAAAATTTGATTTGAAGGCATATGTTTAAGATATTTGGTAACTATAAACAATATTTTTGACACATTTTGAATTTATATTGCCATTCCTAAGATCTTTAAAAAAATTTCCCCGAATTGATTTTTTTTGATTTGTTTAATCATGAGTTCGGCTGAAAAACTAAGAGATTCCACGAGATTCCATGGTAATTTTAACATTTTCCCATTGATAGGTATATATGAAAGCAGAAAAAAAAATCAATTGCCCAAACTTACCCCAATTCAATATACAACCTTTTAAAAAAATTCAAATTTAAAGTTTTATATTAATTATTTTTCATACATTTTTTACACTACATTAGCACTACAGAAGTTATTTGTCGCAACTCAAAAACCAACCTTCAAAAACTCAACTTTCAAACTTCAACCTTCATGCTCAAACAAATCATTGTAAATTTCAAACCTCAATAACCAAAAATTGTATAATTTGACGGCCTACTGCCTGAATTAAACGTTTGAAGATAAAAAGTTCATATAAAATAACGAATAATAGTTAATTGCTTACATTCATCATGAAAATACATTTAGTTCCTATCATTCAAGAGTTAGGAATTAATCATGATAATGTACTCTTCTTCTTGAGTTTCATAGATTGGAGGGTGTGACCATGGAAGTAATGATGAGCCTGAAACAATAAATCTCAAGAAAACTCTATTAATATTGAACTGTAAGTTCAAATCAAAGTTGCTAAAGCATTCAAGAACCTTGTCAAAGCTTCTGGAACATGAGTAAATCTGATTGGATAAAGAAATAACAGTTAACAGAAAATCAGATCCAGGTAGAAAAAATAAGGACTAGGAAGATCTAAGTGAGGGAAACAAAACATCTAAGGTATAATAAATCAATTGAATTCATACCAATTCAAAAAGTAAATTACTCACTTTAGTATTAAAAACGATCTTGTTTAAGGTTACCAAGTTGGCTAAACATCCTGCTGGCAATTTTGGCATTAGCTTCAATAAGAAAAGCCTCTGGAGATTTTACCAAGAAGGATTTTGTTTTTGTCATGAAAAATGCTACAAATCCTGGCTAAGTTAAAAGCTTGGAGGTTAGTTTTCCAATAAAAATGAAGATGCCTTGAGCTTTAACTTCAGTGTGATCTTCCCAATGAACAGTATCAAGTTATCAGATATTCGTCCATAATGCAGAA
This sequence comes from Hydra viridissima, assembly GCF_058129835.1. NCBI lineage: Eukaryota > Metazoa > Cnidaria > Hydrozoa > Anthoathecata > Hydridae > Hydra > Hydra viridissima. The sequence goes on from NW_028324309.1 coordinate 9,627,470, forward strand.
TGCAAATACTTATCCTTTACTTCATGAAATTAAGAATGAAAGACAGAAATGTTATCCTGAGGGTGTAGTTCTGACAAAAATACTTCCTTCAACTCCTCTGCAGAGTATGTTTAATCATACTCCGACGAGGATACTAAATTTTACTGAATGTCAAGATTCAATGAGAATATTCGCTGAGAATGTTTGAAGGTGTACTTCACTTTAAAGGATGGTGCCTCCAGTCAAAGTGTGTATAAACAAAAATATACTGATACAATTATTGGCGAGGCCCAAGTTAACGAGCAAAGTCTTTTTCAGACAGCTATTGTTCCACTTAAATTAACCTTCATGAAGGAAACAGTACATAGAATATTCTGAATCAAAAGACAAATCAGTCAATTTTAACCAAACTCCATTAGCATTAATGAAGATTATTTGCATCAGAAAGTAACTCATGAAATTGATGCTGAGATTTGTTACACAGAGGATTACTTTGAATTGCTTTGCTAACTTTCTTGATCAGTTTTGCTCAAAAAAATTAGTTGTTTAGAAAACCTTTTTTTCTTAACTTACATTTAATACCATTTTTAAATACTTTTAAAATGAATGCTTTAAAGCAATGGAAACCTAGAAAAAACCGATATTTTTTAGGAAAATCTGAGGAGATTCATGCCGTTTGAATACTCAAAATTTCACTCATAAATACTGAAGGATTGAATGATCGTATGCGGTTAGTTTTGAGTTTTTTTAACTGATTTTTTTTGTTTTTACATTTCTCTCAATGGAGAGATATAGAAAAAATCTGAGTTCTTGTTTTTGCCGTATATTATAAAAACCAACAGTTCTGATCATCAAATCAACAAAATTTTTAAAGCAAAATTTTAAAAGAGCGGTAATAAAGATGACCTACTCATTTCACCTGATCAAAATATGCTACTAAGGTAAAACAGTAAGTTTCCTAAGATAAAATAGTTTGGTTTCGAGATGCTTATTCTTAAGTAAGGCTAAATCATATCTACAATCAATTTTTCTGTTTGTTTTTTTATCAACTTTAATATTATTAGGTACATTTATGAAGAAAACTTAGCATTCAAAGTCAAATTTACTGTTAATTACAGAAACATTTTGGACACCAATTCTGAAAATTTTTGGGTTTCAATTTTTAATTTGTTTTCTAGTATAAACTAAATTACTACTTTTTGACTTTCTAAATTTTTGTAACATTTTAAACTGTTAACATAGAGAGAGAGATTATCAGAGATCAACATTATTCGAGAGCTTTTCAAATTTTTGCAAAAATATCGGCATTGTTTACATTAAATAGCTCATAAACTCTAATACAAAAAAATTTAAATTTTCTCTATTTTACTATTTAATCATTAGCCACCATTCGTGTTTCGAATACTTTCAACTAGAATTTCCAAGTAAATATCCAAAGTAGAGAGGGACTTGTGATGATGCTTCAGCATTCTTATTAATCTTTTTTTTTTTTTTCCTTTGACTTTTTCTCGATTAATATTCCTAATACTTTTTCTCATATGGAATGCATTCCGTCTTGGGAATAATTATATTTCATACTAGGAAACAATAATGAAAATGAGGCTTACTAATAGTTTATCTCATCATCATTCAAAAACATTTTTTGACATGAAAAAATCTATGGTCAGACTACTTTAAACTGGCAAAATAAAAAATTAAGTTCTTGTGGTTTAAAAATAATACCAAACAGCGTTGTCAATTAGAATTGAACCCGTCATTTCGAAAAGGGCACAAATCACACTTTTTTTGAATTTCACTTTTTTGAGCCATTTTATTAATTGAAATGTTTTACATATTTCATTTGAAAAAGGAACATTACCATATACCACAAGTCAACTTTTAAGGCAAATGAAAATTAAAGTCTGTTTGAAAATGGCACCAGTCCTGGACTTATGCCGCTTTCACGAGAAAAAAAGAGTAACTGTCAAATGTAACATCACTTTATGGAGATTATATGGATAAGGTTTAACATCACTAAAATGGAGAATCGCGAGCTCGCCGAAAATGCTTATAAATCTAGAAAAAGAGTGTCTGGTATAACAAACAGTGAAAAATATAAACATACTAAAATAAAAAAAGCTAAGATTGCTGGAGCAGCTCATAAAAACCACAAAGGGAATGATGTGGTACCAAGACATACAGGAGCTTCTTGCAGGTTAGTTTTTCCATCTTGTTATTTTGTTTATTTACTTATGATTTTTTACCACCAATAATTAGCTGTAAATGAATACCTTAAGGTAATAGTATAGTTCTTAGATTATTACCTCAAGATAATGTTTATTGTTTTCTTTGTTAATAGATGCAATTCAAAATGTATGGAGCTTAAATCTGAAGATGCTATAAAAAGTACTATACAGTTTGTTAACAAATTTGATAGCAAAAACGCCCTAGACACATACTTGCAGTCATTAATTGAAAAGAAGGATATACAGAGAAAACGTCCTAGATCTGAAGAACCTAAGAAAAATGAAATTACCTTTATTTATCACATTAGGATAAAGGGTGTTAGAAAAAAAATGTGCAAGAAAGCTTTTTGCAGTATGCATGGAATTTCTATGAAACAAGTTAGACGCTTATGTGTTTTCTTAAAAAGAAATGAGAAGCCCATATATCACAGAGGTAAATCTGAGTGATCACAAAGCAACCCATTGCCTGGTGATACATTAATTAAAATACAAGAGCATATTGAGTCATTTCCTGTTAAACATGTGCACTACTATAATAAAGATGCATCATCTTATTATTTAGATGAAAAACTGAATGTGAAAATTATGCACACATTATACAAACAAAAATATCCAGATTATCCTCCCAGCAAGCACCCAACGTTGAAACAATGTTGTAATAATGTCAATCAACGTTATTTCAACGTTGTTTCAACGTTGTGTGCTTGATGGGCTGTTAAATGTAATTTTACTTTATATATTTCCAGGAAAATTTTAGCTTATCATTTGGTAGAAAGCAAATTGATATCTGTGGACTGTGTGAAGAGTTTTGAATTAAACTAAAAAATCCACATATTAACAAAAACGCAAAAAGAATCTATCAAGCAGATATTGAGATGCATAAAAGACAAGCAAATAAGTTTAAAAAAAAAAATACAGGAAGTAAAAACTAAGTGCAAGAATGATCTGAATATGTATGGGGTTGCATTTGATTTTATGCAAAACTTGCTACTTCCACAAATCCCTGTCCAGGAAACTTTTTATCTACGTCAATTATGGCTATATGAGTTTTGCATATATATGATCTTAAAACAGGTAAATCAGTATTTTATCCTTATTGTGAAGGAGTTGCTGACAAAGGTTCCAATGAAGTATGTACTTTTGTGCTGGATTATATTAAAAGATATATTGGCAATTATGCCAAAGAACTGCACCTATTTTCAGATGGTTGTGCTGGCCAAAATCGGAATCATGCCATGGTCCGGGTTTTTTTATCACTGGTAGCTGAACTAGGTAGCAATATAAATGAGATACAATATTATATACCCAAACGAGGTCACTCATTCCTGCCAAATGATAGAATGTTTGGGGCAACGAAAAGAAATATTCGAAAAAATGACAGGATTTACACACCAACTGAGTGTGAAAATCTTATAGCTGGGGCTAACGAAAACTTTGAAATAAGAAGGCCTAAAACTGAAGATGCTATTGACATAAAAAAACGGTGGCCGAAAATGGTGGTATCTGTGGATTCCTATGGCAAAGGAATACCCAAGGACAAAAAAGTAACTTTTGGTATTTCTAAAGTGTCACATTTTACCTTCTCTAAAACCACACCTGGTCTAGTGACAACACATGAATCAATAGATCGCTTAGTCAGTCATGATTTCCAACTCTTACAAAGAATGGGTACCAAACCGTCCTTACCATCAAGTAAAACTCCTGCCTATGCTGGCAAAGAGCCAATTAATGAAAAAAAAAAATCAGATTTGAAAAAAATAGAAAAATATATTCCATATTCAATAGTAGAGTATCAAAACTTCTATACAGAAGTTTTTGCATGGCCAACAACTTTAACAATGAATATCAAGAAATAAAAGATGATTAACTAAAGATTTTTCTGAAAATCTTTGGATTTGTATGTACAAAAAAGAATTCATTTTGAAAAGGGCATCAGTCCAGAAGTTTAAGTTTAAAACGTCTGTATGTTTTTTTTTTTTTTTTAAATAAATAAAGTTCACAAAAATTACATGTTTTTTATTTATCTACTCCTATATTTAGTTTTATAAGCACCGTAGACTTTTTTGATAAGAAACATATTTTTGTTGATCCTGAAAAGTGTTAATTAACGGACTTGTGTCCTTTTCGAAATGACGAGTTCAATTATAGAATGCCAAGTTTGGGATAGTTTCGTCATAATGGCATTTTATGACATCATTAATATACTGGGTGACAAGAAATAACGGAGACAATTTTTTGTTTCTCAGAGTTTATTATTAGTTAAGATTATGTCAAAGATATCGCTAGAGATTTGAAGATTATCAAGCAAACTGTATCGAAAACAATTCAGCGATACAAGGAGTTGAGTCATGAAGGTGACAGACCAGGAAGATGTCGCAAATCCTCTGTCCGTACGTTTCGCTTGCGGAAAATCATCAAAAAGAGAGTTCTTCAATTTCCGTAGAAGTCTCTTTTTGATGATTTTATAAGGAGATCAATAAAAAAGATAGCTTGTGACATCTGTGTGAATCGCAAAAACAGTACAACTGCCCAGCTAGCCTATACAGACGGGTCCCGTACGGTATTGAACCGGGGATCTGGTATGGTTATTTTCCGGGTTATGGCACCGGGAGTCAGACGGGAACTGTACGGTTTTCCCGGACGTTAACGCCACATATCGACTGTATTAGAATTTACCTCAAGCGTGAAGTTTGAAATTGCCATTTTGTGTAAAAGTTTTTTTTGCGATATTTTGTTAATATGTGACGCATCTGACCAAAACCAGTCGGATGTCGCGTTATGTTATATTGAGAAAACCATCAAAACATCTCAAAAATTCAATTTTTATCATTATTTATTTTTTTGCATAATTGTTTACCTAATTAACTTTTCTTTGCTATTCAAACTGAACTTTTAATAAAAAATATTTTTTTGATGGTTAATTTGGTGATTTTTGTGAGGCTATTGTCTTAAAATTGCCACCACGCACAGTGGAAAATTGTAGAGCAACAGCATATCATAAATGTTTTTTACTAATGTCGCTACTATCATTATATTTCAATTTTATTTAATAGTTTAATAGTCAATCATTACTATAATGCAGGAATTTCACATAATTTTATGTAAAAATAAAAGATTTGAAGCCCTACTGTTTATTACTTTTGCGGATGTTCATTTCAAACCTGTTCGCTTCATCACTTTAAAAGTGAATTTTCTATAAAACTTTCTAGGAATAAGTATAAAGTATTATACATTTTTGAAAAGCTCATGTTATGGAGATTTTAAGAAAATTATACATTTTTACTTATATGGTTCAGTTTAGGAGTAATTATTTGAACAATAAAATAAATGAAAAAAAATAATATTCTTCAAGTTCACTGAGACTTTTGGTAGTTACCCACGCTTCCCCACGCTTTACATTTAATGTAGTATTGTAGCCTAGGTGTTTATTAAAAACATGTATAAGAATGAGTTGCAGAAACGTGCGGTTTCCGAAATTATCGAGAAAAGAGTGATAAAAGTAAAAAAACAGAAAACCGCTTTTTATCGTGGTTTCAAATTTTGTTCATTTATAACAATAGCTTGGTATATGTTTTTTAATTTATTATCAATTTTTTATTGATACCATGGCATTCTTTTATTTTTGCACTCATTTTGTGGTGAATGTACACTGCCAATATATAAAGAGTTGAAACATTTATATCAGTATAAGAAACTCACAGTGGAAATTAAACCGACTCGTTTGACTATTGAATATTACTTAAGTTACATTTGTGACTTGTTAAAATGACAACTTTTAAGTGTTTGAAATGTAAATTATTGCTTTCCTATATTGATGGAGGAATGACAGTTGAGGCACTGTCAACAATTTTAAAAGAAAATTATCAACTTTCTGAGGACAACTTGTGTTTCATCATTAGTGGTATTTAAAGGCACATTATTCCGTCTTTTAATAAACGATGGAGCATATCTTTAATACATATCTTCAGGCGTTGCATTCAATAGGAGAAGAAGCAGAAGCAAAACTTGTGGAATCATTAAGGATTGCTGATAAAGACAAAAAAAAATTAACATCGAGTTTTATGGAAAACGCAAGCCAGAAAAATATGCTAACTGATGAAGAAGCACTCAGCGTGTTTATTGATTTAGATTTAACAAAAGCACAATATTTGTATATGAGGAAGGTGACAAATGAACGAAACTGTTCCATATTCCCACCATATTGTAAAATTCAAGAAATTAAACAGACCTGCTATCCACCATCTTCTGCAATAGAAATTACGAACACACATGCGAAAATTCTGGAACTGCAAGATTTATTGGATCACACTGTAGCTAGAATTTTGACCATAGATTCTCTATACAGTATTGAATTCAAGCATTTACTTTCATATAGTAAATGGGGCTGTGATGGTTCCTCTGGCCAAAGCCAATACAAGCAGAAACTTCCAGAGGAATCTGAACTTATTTCTTATGCAAATTTGTTTACTAGTTCTTTGGTGCCTATCAAACTAATTGATAAAGTAACTGGCGCAGTTGTTTGGAAAAATCCGGCACCTTCATATGTTCGTTTTTGTCGACCTATATGCATTGAATTTTGCAAAGAGACTTCCAAGAAAACTAAAGCCATTGTAGATGAAGTAAAGAGCCAAATAAACTCTTTGCGTGAAATGTGCAAGAACTTGATGAAGATACTCTGCAGCTTTTGAAAGTCAACGAACTGATTTCAGGAACTGAAAGTCCCTATGTAGTTATGATATAGTACCTTTAAGGTGGTACCAGGGTAAAAAACGGCTATTTTTGATAAAATTTTGAAAAATACCAAAATTAATGTTTTGAATTCTTAAATCTACCTATTTCAATATGCGTTTTGCAAAAAGTCAAAAATCTTCTTAATTTTAATCAAATTTGGCCTTTTTTTAAAGAGCAGTTTGGTTCTTGCTTCATAACAACGACCTTAGAAACGCTTTTTATCTCGCTAAATCTCAATTTTTCAGAAAAAATAACTTTTGATAGAAAATAGATAATGGGCTGAAATTTTGCAGATTTAAAGATGAACATATTACGAATGTTGTCTATGAAGCAAATTTTTGTTATTTTTTATTTAAAACTCATTTTTATCATGCTTTTGTCCCAAACTTCCCTTGATTTTATATCTTAAAGTTCGAATGTCAACCTGGTAAAATTAAAAATGTTTTAAAAAATTCTGTTTCATAGACAACATTCTAAATACATTAAAGAATTCATGTTCAAATTTTCAAGCAGTTTTGACTCTTTTTGAGTTAGTTATATTAGATGAAAGAATAAGCAGGTTTGGGGGTAAAATAACACTAATTATGCGCATAATTAATGACGTTATCACTAAAATTTTTTTATTTGGCTACTGTTTTATATATATTTTTTGTTCATTAATAGAAAAGAGCTAAAGTCTATTAATAGTTTTCAATTTCTTGTTAAAAAGTTACCTTTACCCTGGTACCACCTTAATATACCTATACATTATTTCATAAAAACAACTATTTAAAAATTGTTATTAAGAAACTGTCTTAAATATTTCTATAATTAGTAGGTAAGCACTTTATGTATTTTTCGTAGTTTTTAATAATTTTAAGGTATTTTCATATATTTGTAAAGCATTGTGTTAAAGTGTAAATTAACTAACTGCCAATTTTGAAGTTTTTGATTTTTATTTATTTTTAATATTGTATTACAAAAAATTCTTATAAAGAGTATTTCACAAGAAGCGTCATATACTACTTTACATTTGTGAAATATTTCAAATCTCTATTTTTAGTAACAAAAAAGTTATCGATTTTTGGTCCGAAACACACCTTTATTTTCCACTGTGCCACGTGTAAACAAACTTGTTTTAAAATTTTAATATAGATGTTACATTTTTGCTCATAACTTTGGCTAGAGTCAAGCTAGAGCAATAATTTTTGCATCATTTTAAAGCAGAATATTATACCTTTTCAAATATGTATCACACTCAACTTAAAATTTTATACATGTGACTGGTTTTGGTCAGATGGGTCACATTATATTTCTTTTACGCTTTAAAGTTGTTTCTTTTTCAAATAGTGGTAGATATTTTTTTGCATACATTTTTCAAGTATTTCGTTAAAGTTATCCGTTTTTAAATTACGATTGTCGGATAAGAACAATTTTTTCACTGTTTTATTATAGTAAAATCTTTTTGAAGATAATTTTTTACTAACAGTATTTTAGGTATTGTAGTTTCATTATGATGTTTTGGTTATGTTTGCAATAACTATTTATAGATACTTCTATGTTGATTTTTGCAAATTGATTAAAACATTAAGTTGAAAGCACTGGTTTTGAGTTATCTGAGATACTGTAATTACACTACGCGCGAAAGCAATTACAAAGAGTGGACATTGCGCAGTTTCCTTAAAATCCTGTAAACATACTTTGAGCGGTATTTTTATGGACATATGTGACCCATCTGACCAAAACCAGTCACATGTATAAAATTTTAAGTTTTGAGTGTGATACATATTTGAAAAGGGATAATATTCTGCTTTAAAATGATGCAAAAATTATTGCTCTAGCTTGACCCTAGCCAAAGTTATGAGCAAAAATGTAACATCTATATTAAAATTTTAAAACGGAAAAAAACGCGTTTAAAGGTTTGATGTCAAATAAAATAGATAAAATAGATGTCACAAAAATCACCAAATTAACCATCAAAAAAATATTTTTTATTAAAAGTTCAGTTTGAATAGCAAAGAAAAGTTAATTATGTAAACAATTATGCAAAAAAATAAATAATGATAAAAATTGAATTTTTGAGATGTTTTGATGGTTTTCTCAATATAACATAACGCGACATCCGACTGGTTTTGGTCAGATGCGTCACATATTTGAGTTGATTTGTAAAGTGTAAATTGAAGGCGAATTTTTTATGGAGGAGGGTTTTTTTTATCAGAAGAGAAAATGTTGAGTTGAAACGTTGTGTTCGCTGCGAGAAAACAATCGATACGTAGTCAATAATTTTTACCGCATATAATTTATAAAATCTATCTTCATTTAATTTATAAAACTATTTTGGTAATTGGGGAATATTTATAACCTTGTAAGATTTTTTTACTCATATACTTTTTTTTATATTATTTGTTATCATATTATTATCTATTTATTGTTTGTTAATTAATTGATTTTGTTAAATAACAGAAAAACATTTTGTAAAATTACGAAGATATAAGTAACCTTACTATGAGTTCAGACAGAACAAAACGTAGAAAAACTGCTGATGAAATAGCAAGAATTGTGAAAGAAGTATCATGCAATGAATCCGAGTTGTTGAATAATATTTTAATGTTAAATTCTTCTAAATCATGTTCATGTTAAAAATACTTTGTTACCCAAGTCTTCTCCTAAAATTCCCGAAAAATAATGCTAGTCGGATGACAATATAAATTTACCTTTTACTAACTCTATCATGAGTTTTAAAGAATCTAGTGATAACATCGAATGGAAAGCTTGTTTGCATGATGATTTAGACAGTGATGATATTGATGGCAACACTTGGATAACAAAAGTGAATGAAAGTGTATCAGATGAATTAAAGCAATGGACGATTGCATTTAACATATCTCATAGTGCTGTAAATAATTTGATTTAGAATTTGCAAAAATCAAATTTAGGTTTGCCTAAAGATGCTAGAACACTTCTTAGAACTGATCGAAACATTATTATTGCTTCTGTAGCTGGTGGTGAATATTTTTATATAGGATTATAAACTGGTTATCTTTGCTCCTAAATAAATCTTCAATTTCATCTGATATTACTCAGCTTACAAGTCACATAAATATTCATATTCTTTTATTTAACAGCTCAAACATTTCTCTCTGGCCAATTTTTGGTTCAATTGTAGAACTTGAAGGTAACAATATCTTTCCTAGTTCTTACCAGTAATGGTGGATGCAGCTTGACACAATTTATCAAGCAAAACATGGCCTATTTAATGACATCTAAGCAAGTGCGACAGTGTAGCTTGATTGGGCAACAAAGCAAAATTAAATTTTGAGCACTGTAACACTTTCAGATATTTTTTAGTAAGTATTCATTTCAAATTTGTATGCCCACACTTAACAGCAACATAACTCTTGAGTTATTTAGATCACAACATTTAGCCCAGAAAAGTAATACTTGCTAAATGGTATAATAATAATAATAATAATAATAATAATAATAATAATAATAATAATAATAATAATAATAATAATAATAGTAATAATAATAATAATAATAATAATTTAACATGTATACTGCGGCATTAACATAATTGTTTTATGTCGTTAGGTGCTGCTAAACAAAACTTTGCCACTAAGGACACAACCAAGGAGATGCTTGAAAAGGAACTTTCTACGTGGTTTGGAAATTCAAGGGATCGTGGGGAAGGGAGCCGAAAACCGAAAGGGAAGAATGCAACAGAAGTCAATAATGTAATACAAGTTCTTGATGATGCAGTTACAAATGTTAAACAGTGAACAATGTTTTTTGATCTAGCATCAGTTAAAATTTAAGTGATCTCATGGGAATAGATACTTCTTTCCCTTTTGCTGAGATTAAACTAGTTCTAAAACAAAATTTTCTCACATTTGTAGGGGAGAGGGGGGAGCATTAGTTTCGACAAGAAATTATAAAACAAAAAAAAACAAACAAAGAAATTCACATAAAATGAGAAACAAATGTCTTTCAATATTTTTCAAATGTATTAGTAATATTTTTATATAACTTATGTTCAGAAATATTAATGGTTAATTAAAATACTTTTGAATTTTCTAAACCTAATTTTTTGTACCAATGCACTCTTACATGGGAAACATTTGTACACATCAAAGGGAGCATTGTTACACAACGTGCTTACATTAAAAGAGTAAGAAATTTTATCTAACATAAGTGCAATTAGAATGAAAAATAAAATTTTAAAACCAACAAAATATTTTATAAACAAATAAATTACATGTAATCATTTTACATTGTACATTGAATAATCAATATTGAATTTTCGAAAAACTCTGCTAAACCATTTATTTTGATTTTGATTGAGTTTGCGCACTAGGTTTTTGTACACAGGAGTGTCTGTAAGTAATATAAACTTTCCTCTTTTTCTCCCTTGTTAATTTGTTTACGCTCTGCAGCTTTGGGTATGGACAAAACCTTTCTGAAGTTGATGAACGTTTTGATGTTCTTTGTAATGTATCACCATGTACATCACATTCTAATTCTTCTTCCCTTTTACCAGGATTACTTAGTATCCAATCATTAAAAACAATTTTTAATTTCCCTTTAAATGGCCGATTATTCTACATCAAGAGGTTTTAGTTGATGTGTGCAATGCGGTGGGTATTTTACAAATACCATTCCACTCTCTTTGCAAAGCATGATTGTCTAGTAAAATTAATATAGGATTATGTTTTGTACAGTTAATGTGATTCTGGATATGCTTGAAAACTTCAATGAAGCAAACTCTTTTCAGTTGACCAGAAGGGTTTATTAATCCTAAGCTACCCTCTGGTGACCATTTAAAAATTCTTTTTTAAAAGGAACTCGAAGAAATATAAAAACTGTTGGAATTGTATTGCCAGATGACACAAAATATGATTGTTTCTTTTTGTTCTGCAGATACATATTGTCCAACCTGCTTTCCCTTAGGAGCAACCAAAAAAAGAACTTGCATTACAGTTGATAATGCCGTTTTATTCATGTTTCCGCAATGCTTTTTTTCATGATATACAAAAGATTTGGATGCATTGACCTGATTGAAACTTGCTACTTGTGAAAGACTTATTTCCAGGTTTACACAAAAAGTGATGGATGCCTTCTCATGTATCCTTTCATCCCGTCTACTCCAGCAAGTTGATTATCTGACCAAGATTTGTAAATTTTAATGCCAAGACTCAAGCTCCAGTCATAGGATAATTTTCGAATTTTTTTTTACAAGATCATTTTGGATCTTACCACTTTTGATTAAATATGCAACAAGGTCAACATGGTCAACATTACAACATGGTCTTCTTGCTGAAAAAAGATCTTCTTGCTGAATTGTAAAGAATTGCTAATTTGTGCATTTAGAACTAAATGCATACTCCTTATCTATCACTTCTAATTTCGAGGAAACTTTGTATTTTTTAAATCTGTTATAAAGAGTCATAACAGGTATGCTATTGATTTTAGCACTATCTCTGATAGATTTCTTATTACCATATTAATAGCAAAACATTCTTTTACCTCTGATAACATGCATCTTGCTGTTTTTCTAATGTACTTGCGTGGCAATTTTCTGAAAAGAGTAAAAAATTTATTTAAATAACTAGTATTAAAAACAATTTAAGTTACATAGGTGCATAGTAAATGAAAGCATTAGCAAAACATTTGAGAATAAGAACAGCATTATAAAAAGTATATTATACCATGCCACACTGTACCAAGTATATGTGTAATCTACAGAACATATATTAACTCTTCTGTACCCATGCTTCCCAATATAAACGTACCAATCCTCACCCTTTGGAGTGAGTGCTTCAAATATCTTTTTATGTAATAAAAAAAACTTCTCACTTTTTAATTTTTTTTTTTTTTTTGAGCTTTAGGCTTAAACTTAAGTTTGAACAAAACACTAATAAAAAAACTCAAAAAAGTAACGCATTCACCATACGCACTAAAATGTGAAAAAAATTAACGTAGCGGTAATATAAACAAAAGGTAAATTTACAGGTAACAAATGATTAAAACCTAGCTATATTTTCTTTGGAAGAAGCGATTATAGACAACATTTGATATCTGTATTCAAAAGCTGGCTTATTCTTAATCAAAAGTATATGATCCATATTCAGTAGAGTTAAGAAATTTATATTATTGTTTAAGCACAAGAAATTCTACATTTTTACAAAAACTTACGTTTCTACGTCTGAATATTGGCGCAGCAATATTTTAGTAGATTACGGACAAATTTCAGTGTACATATTTTTTAAAAGTTTTTGTAATCTACATGATCAAAGATAATAAACGTAATAGACGTAATTTACACATTTTTTGTGTTTTTAGGAATACCCACATGATTTTCTTGATGTAGCCAAAATTTACTAGTCCATAAAGTTCATAAGATAAATTCTATACCAAAATCTCCCCGTTTTACATAATAGTTTGAAAAATCTTAATACATTATAATTTCAATTCTAAAACTTGCGTGGTTTATATAATATTGTCGTTACCCCACAGTTGGTAAGAAAGGAATGGAGTAAGAGTGTCTATCTCCTGCTAGGTACCTTTTCAATCCAGATCTATTTCGAAAATTCGTATAGAAGATATTAAGATTGGGAAAATTTTGAACTAAATATGTGCAATCGTTTAAATGTCTCTTCTTTTCCTCGTTGTTATGGCTTGGAGTAATTGCTTCATCTTTTAAAATTCCTATTTTTGTATGATTAATAAAGTCGCAATTACTATCAATCATTTCAAATACTAAGTAATCTACCCACGTAAGTCTTTCACTAGCAAAATAAATGCCTTCAGATTCGCTGGTGGATTTAGGAACCAGTCTGTCAAAATAACCAAACCATGTAAATAAAATATCATTTATGAATTCATTTCTCATAGAATAAGTAAAATTTGGATCTTTCAAGATTTTGCTTCTTTGTTGGTAAAGATCATCTGTAAAACAAAACATTATTTAAAACTTTAAATTTATTTATACCCTTCACTACTTATAAACAGATTATATAAAAAGAGAAACACTTGTATGTAACAACCTACCAGCACCAGCAGCAACTATATCACACTTTACAATATCAATACAGTCACAATCCAATCCTACAGACCGACCCAGAAATTGAAGTATTACTATGTAAACAATAAAATTTTTTCAAAATCTTCTCTATAACTTCATCATTTTAAAAATTTATAATAGAAAATAAACCAACCTTTACTTTGCACTACTTGTATTCCTTTTGTTGTTGTTATTGCAGGAACTATACAAAAAAATTAACTACCTTTACATAATATTGTTACATAATAACAAAAGATAGATTTACAAACCTCTAATTAATCTGTCTAGACACTTTTTCAGAGAACTATTAACTTTTTTAAAAAATAAGACCTCTATATTTTTTTATAGCTTTTATCCTAAACTCATAAATGTAAAAAATTATCCTATTTAATTACATAGTCTATGACTTAGATTGCAGTCTAGTTACCATTATTTTTGATATTTTCTATTGCTGAGTTAACTAGTAAAATACAAATCTGTGAATATTTTTACAACTTACTGTCTATACTAAAACCTAAAGCAAAATAATGACCTTAAAATGAGTTTTTTTTAATCTAAAAAAGAAGAGCAGCAATTTAATTTTATGTTTACTTAGAAATCTGCTTGCTTTTTTGGTATGATATTTTATGCACTTTAACTATTTTTTAAACGTATACTAATTTTTTTTTTTTTATCAAATTATCATGCTTTAAGTTCAATTCATCATTGAACTTAAAAAATTGTTTAAAAAGTTGTAATTTGATAACTGAAGCCTTCAAAACATTAATCATCGTAAAACATTAATCATTGCAAAACTAATCATAGCAAATGTTGAATGTAGTAAATATAATTTTAGTAAATATTAATTAGAGTATTATATTTACAACAAAACTAAAAACCTTGTCCAAAAGTGAATATTCCAGCAGCTGTACCATGAGCTTTTGCTTCTACCCATGCTTGTGCAGTATAACTTTTTTCTGTGAATGGTATTTGTTGATCAACCATGAGCATGCGAATAGCTTCTGCTCTTCCTCTTTTAGCAAAATAATGCAAGGTCACATTACCTGAAACATTAAGTAAAAATTTATTTTAAAATTATTTGAGGATAACTTATAAGGATATTTAGATGTGCAGAAACAGTATTTACAGTGACACAATCTAATTGTGATTAAGTTTACACTGGTTGTTTAAAAACTAGGATTGGTTCTGCTCAGTAATATTAAAAAAAAAAAAAAAAAAAAAATTGATTTAGTATTTCAAAATTAAGTCATACTTATTATACCATCCTAAAATATTTTTAGACTGCTATCATTTAAATTATTTAATTGGTCAATTTGTATTTACAAGCAAATTTTCATTAAAATGTTTGCTTTAAGTCAACAACAAGTAAGTTTTTTTTTAATCCAAATGGCTGTTTTGTAAAGAAGATATTTTTTTCTTACTAAACATTTGAAAATAAAATCACTGCTATACATATACAAAAGACCATTTTTATTTACAAATACTTACTAAAAAATATTTATATAAAAATAAGAGTACTCTTAAATAGAGATACTTGGTTTAACTGCTAAGAAACTTTTTGTATATAACCAAAATACAGAAAGAACTCCTTATGTTTGAATGTCTGATTTTATTTTAAACACTAAAAAAAGCAAGACTGGCGTGTTTCTGAATATTTATTATAAGGGATACTGACAAGATTCACTTGTTTTTATCTTCAGTTGACTGTTACCAATTATTTTAAGACTATAAATTTTATCAGTGTAAAAGATTCTCCTTAACCAAAATAAAATTCTGATTGAGATCGATTGCGAGACAATAAACAGCTAAACCTACCCAACATTTAACCTCTCCCTTAATTTTTTCATTTCTCATTTTTTGATGTTAACTATAATAAATTTTAACATGCATCATTATACTCTCGAAAATGTGTATTCATTAGAAGTTTAGATGTGTGATCAATATATACCTACAGACAATACTGGATTGCAACCATACTTCCAGTGCAACAATTCATTTAATTTCTGAGTAAACAAAGATGATTGTCCACTATAAATTATAGTCGCAATTACCGAAATAATCACGATGAAGGCATTCGCTATAGATACCGCCATCTTTTCGTTTTAATACACACTTTAAGTGATAAAGTTGTTATTAATTACTGTATAACACGTGCTTTTTAAATAAAAACACATACAGTTGCGAAAAATAAAATAGCACCACTAAGCGTATTTTCCTTTTTGTAAAGAAAACACCATGCAAAATAAATTTTTTTTATAGCTTTGCTGTTTAAAATATTAGCTAACATGTTTACTTTCTAAAACAAATCATTTTGGGAAAAAACTGCTTGGAGTTGCTCGATTTCAATCAAAAATGCCAATTCTGACCGAAAAGTAAAATAGCACCACACACCAGGGGCGGATCCAGAGGGGTTCAAAGGGTGCTCCAGCACCCGTCAACTTTCAACAAGCAAAGTTTACTATTTTGTTGCATTTTTTTATGTATAAAAATTAAATTGTTAAAATATTTTATTCAACTCAAAATTTGCAATTTAATTTTTTTGTGAAGGATGTCGAAAATAATTATCTTTGTTGTTGTGTTAGCGCTAGCGTATTTTATATATATTTATGTTTCGACTAGGAAACTCCAGTATAGTCGCTTTCTGATTGGCCTGCTCCCCTCAGAATTATTTCTGATTGGCCTGCACCCCTCAGAAGCTATTTTTGATTGGCTTGGTTTCTTAAGCTAATCAAAACTGGTTCTGAGGGGTGCTGACCCAATCAGAAAGATCTCTGAAGGTTGCAAGCCAATCACGCATAAATCAGAAAAAAGGGTTTTCACTAAGCTTTTGGTTAACTCGTAGGTTAAGTGTTCTAGACATGGCGGATTCAATGCTTCAAATTATTTTAAAATGTGTTTTAGATGAAAATAGGGTTCAATCAAAAAAGGTATCGTTTTTATCTAATGTTATTGTCAAAGCTCATAATACTATTAGAGAAAAATTTTTGGGCGCTACTCCACTTTCTCCCCCCCCTAATTTTATGATTGATTCTGATAGAGAATTTTATGCTGATTAAGAATCGTATAAAAACATGGGTCTCAAAATCAACGGAAAGTGCTCTAATCTGATGTCGAAAGTACAAAAATATACCACAAATCGCTAATATTCGCCATCTTGAAAAGTGATTTTTTTTTGTTTAAAAGTTATCCTTTCAAAGTATCAACAGCCTGGTTTTTATTTTTTATATAAAAGATTTCGAATAAAAGAACAAAGAACCGGTGCGTTAAGTTTCATAATCAGGTGTATTGACCGCATTTTTTTTCTCTTACCAGGTAATGAAATTCAATGGCATTTACTCTTATCGCGTCAATTTGCTTCAACTGGATTCTTAGTTTGTTAGCTTGAGTGTCTTTTAAAACTTTTGTCAAATAAGTTGAAAAATTCTTTCATTGATTATATTCTACAGTTCACTTTAAAACAAGATAAAAATTTTTTAATTATAAAAATAATTCTTTAAAACTATTGACTTTCTTTTAAAACTTCAAGTTAACCCCCCGTGAATTCATTTTCATTATGTTTGTCATATAAAAAGGAGTGCTTCAGAATAGTTTTTCTGCTTCTTCATTTATCTACATATCATGGCTCTTCGAAGACCAACAATAGACGTTTTTGACTCACTTTCTTTGACAGAAATAGGAGCAAAATTCAAATACGATATCGAAGCTACAATTCACTGGTGCAGAACTTATGTTTTACTCGCTGAAAGCATGAATTGTAGTGTATGTAACGTGCCCTGCACACAGCAAACAAAGAATGGGTCAGTTGATCAAGTTATTTGGAGATGTCCAGTCAAGCGCTGCAAAAGAACCTTTAACATTAGAAAAGGCAGCTTCTTTGAGAAATCTCACCTACAATTGTGGCAAATATTGGGCTTAACTTACGCTTGGAGTAGAAGTGCAGGTAAGAGCCGGGGATTATCAATAAGTGATTTAAGGCAAGAGTTAAATATCGGAAACGACAGCACCATTGTTGATTGGAATCAATTTTGCAGAGACATTTGCGTCTCATATTTCCTCAATAACCCTGATCCAATAGGCGGTCCAGGGTGCATTGTTGAAATAGATGAATCTGTTTTTTGTCGAAGAAAATATCAAGTTGGTAGAATAATCCCGCAGCAGTGGATATTTGGTGGGTATGAACCTGCAACGAAGAAAGGCTTTTTGATTCCTGTCCAGAACCGCGATGCTGCAACATTAATTCCTATCATACATCAATGGATACTTCCTGGCTCTATTGTCTGGAGTGACATGTGGAGAGCATATAATGATTTGCAAGCTCCAGCATATTTACATGGTACCGTTAACCACACCCTCAACTTTGTAGATCCACAGACAGGTGTAACAACAAATCACGTGGAAGCTATGTGGTGTCGAGCAAAAGCAAAATTCAAATCAATGATGGGGCCAACTAATCGCGAAATGGTAGCTGATTATTTATCCGAGTTTATGTGGATGCAGAGATTTTCCGAACACCGGTTTTTTCACTTTTGGGATCAAGTTTTAACAGCATATCCTGTTTGACATCCTGTGTGCATCAAACGTAACATACATTATAATTCATGCCTAAGGTTGTGTAAATCAAAAAACGGCTATTTTCATAGCCACACAAAATTATTAAGAACATTTTTTGCAAAGAACATTAAGAAAGCCCTTTTTTATTACTCCATGAAAGTTTGTCTTTCCAATTAATTTTTTTCTTTAATAACAAAAAAAAAAAAATAACCGAAAAAATAATCGTAAATTCTGTTACAAAACTAAATTTCATAAGAAGGAATCGCAATTTCGCAAGAGCGACACGTTTTATAACTTTATAACTCGATCGTCTG
Source organism: Hydra viridissima (assembly GCF_058129835.1). Classification (NCBI taxonomy): domain Eukaryota; kingdom Metazoa; phylum Cnidaria; class Hydrozoa; order Anthoathecata; family Hydridae; genus Hydra; species Hydra viridissima. The sequence continues at coordinate 9,646,312 of NW_028324309.1, forward strand.
CCTGATAGCTCTGGAAAGAACTTACGCGTCTATATTAGCCATTCCAGACGATTTTTTTATAATTCAAATAAACATATACAATGATTCTTACGTCGCGAAAATAAAAATAAAAAACGTCATAAAATATGCGAAGGAATATAGATATATATATACATAATTTCTGTATACAAATCCTTAGAATCTATTCTTCAAAAAAACATAAATAAATACTTGTTATAAAAAGAGAAAAGAAAATAAAAAGAAAATTTCGTGTTTTTTGTCAAACGTCAGATGTTTTTCGTTGAGCCGTGGAATCGCTATCTATATTAAACCAGAAAAAATTCCTTATAGTAAAAACCAGGCTGGCAATGTTTTGCGGTTAAAAACAATATCAACCGTAAAGTTAGTGAATTCAAGATGGCGAATATTAGCGATTTGTGGTATATTTTTGTACTTTCAACATCAGATTAGAGCACTTTCCGTTGATTTTGAGACCCATGTTTTTATACGATTCTTAATCAGCATAAAATTCTCTATCAGAATCAATCATAAAATTAGGGGGGGGGAGAAAGTGGAGTAGCGCCAAATTTTTGTTTAATGAAAAATCTAAACTAAGTGTATTGCATAAAATATGCAAAGTTTCAAATATACAGTTTCCCATCTCAATGATTTCGAGCAGAAAGCGATTTTCAACCAGTGAGGTAATAATTTGTTTCTTAAATAATTATATTAATTTAAAAATAAAAAAACAAACGAAATATTTATATGTGTGTGTGTGTGTTTGTGTGTGTGTTGATTAATAGTTAAAATAATAGCAAATAAAGAAATCATATATAACTTTTTTTGCTTAAACATTTTACTACAAACTTATTTTTATTTTAAGCTGAAAGATGTGTAAAATTTTGTCCTAGGTGCTTAAAATTTAAAAATATATTTTTCTAGTAAAATTTTGTTCATGCTTAAGTATAATATATTTATATCATATTTCAAGGAGAAAATAATCAATTATGTTATAACTTATTTTATGATTGAATAATACCAAAATTACATTTAGTAAATGATTTACCAGTAAGTTATTTTATGACTTAAAATTGTGTAATAATTATTTTGTGGCATAACATTATTAAATTATGTCACCTCGCTCATGTTAATTTTTTGTTTTTTTATTAGAACTTCTCCAAATGGAAACTGTTTATTTAATGCTTGTTCTATATCATTAATTGGAAACGAATCTTTGTCAGAATACTTTAGATGTTTGACCAGTATCGAATTATATACAAATGCAGATTTTTATTCAAACCATCCAATTATTTTTTCTCAAACTGATGTTACCAAATTTCGAAGAACTGATGAAAACACAAATATATTATATCATAGTATTAATAATTATTTTTGATAGTGAGTTGTAATACAATTGTGTTATAATTGCAATATAATGTGCATGACGCAGATGTTTTTAGAAGTTAAACTAGATGGTTACTTTATATATTTCTAAGTTTCTGTTTAAAAACATTGAAACTAGGTTTTTATTAAAAGTTTCTTTTATCAGTTCTATATTTTGTAACTATTCTACTAGTTTATTTTAGTTTTCCTACTGTTGAAATATGGTTTTAATTTAGTAAAGTTTCATGATTTGAAATTTACTATATTAGTCATAAGCTAACAGTTTAGAAAAAGAAATTTAGCACAGTTATGGTAAGAAATTTGTTTACTTTTAACATTTCAAAACTGGGTTTTATTGTTCAATTCTTATGCCATTCCTAGTTTATGTTATATGCCATAAAAATAATTGTGTATTCAATGTTTGGGTTCACGAAATTAAACCCTGTTTATTCGGCAGGCGAGAGTAATTATTTTTATTATCATTTTTATTAGCTGTAACTCTGTTATTGAATTGTTAATGATATAAAAGTCAATTACTGCTAATAAAATTAAGTTGCTGCATTATTTTGCATACAAAATACTATTATGGAAATAAAATAGATATGTTTATAAGAATTGTAACCTTTCTTATCTGATTATTTAATCAAAATACGGGCAGTTTAAAGGGTATAAAAAGATGGGCAGACAGGTAAAAGACCCAGAGGGATATAGCCTTTTCTTTTGTTAAAAAAGAGGTTGAAAATTTAAAAAGTTGATGAAAAATATAGTCAAACTACGTACGTATTCGTTGCCTTGAACACCTCTTAAACAAACTTGTACACTTTTGGGTGACTCTCTCCCCCGTACTTTATAAAAACCTTTTTTTATGACCCCCCCCCCCTTCGCAAAGCGTGCGGGGGGGGGGGGGAGTTATGAACATACTTTCGCAGTACATACTTGCTCAGCACCCCTCAAAAAAAAGCTAGATCCGCCCCTGCACACTCTTGTTGTAAAATACTCTGGTTACGGTAAAAATAATTGTGAAAATAGCAAGCGTTGGGTTTTTTTTTTTGCTATTCATGATATTCATATGAGCGCCAAACGTCCTCATAACTTTATATCCGCCATGATGGGTGGCAAAAGGATGTAAACAAATGTAAAAATGGTAAAAAGCTGTTGCGCACCATACTGTGAAAACAGAAAAATTAAAGGTAGCACAATTCCTTTTCATAGGTTTCCGAAAGAAGAAGAGCGAAGGAGGTTATGGATTGCTTTCTTAAATAGAAAGATTTTGCCGAATTTGGAGTTTGCTTACATTTGCGGTGAACATTTTATTATTGGTAAGTCAAGTCTTCTTGCGTGGATTTATTAAATGTTAAATACATAAACACATGAGCACTTATAAATTTACATATGAATGCATACATATATATGTATATATATTTATATACAACAATATATATATATATATATATATATATATATATTTGTATATATATGTTTATTTTTTAGGAAGAAAAAATGATGATAAAAATCATGCTAACTTTGTTCCCTCCATTAAAAAAGTTAACAGAAAAAACAGTATACCTATTGAGTTTAATGACATGTCATGTAATTCATGAAGGAAAATATATTCAGAAAGATCAAATCGTTTAAAAAAGAGGAATGCTGAAAAAGTGCTTATTGAAGAAAATAGTATTAACAGTTGTTTGCAAGAACAAATTGTTGAAGAATCTGAAACTGTCAAAATTATAAAAGAGTTAAAAGAAGAAAACGAGAAGTTTAAAAATTCAGTTAAAAAACTAAAAGAAGACAGTAAAGCAGAAATTGAACTTCTTCAAAAGGAAAATATGAAATCAAAATATATTATACAAAAACTAAAAGATATAAATACTGCACTCATCAAGAAAAACAAAAAATTGAAAAATTAAATTGATGAGGCTACTTTTAAACTAATAAAAGACAAAAAAAAAGTTCAATTTTATACAGGTCTTCCTGATATACATGTTTTTAAACATGTTTTTAACTTAATTGAAAACTATGTGCCAGCTAATAATGGTTCAACTATGACAAAGTTGCAAGAATTTTGTATTGTTTTAATGAAACTGCGTCTAAATTTGCTGGAACAAGATATAGCGTACAGATTTGGGATAAGTCAACCAACCGTATCACGAATCTTTGAAAAATGACTTCTTGTAATGACGCGCAGACTATCCTTTTTGATAAAGTGGCCAGAGAGAGATATCTTAAGGAGAACAATGTCAACTTGTTTTCAAGAATTTTTTCCTAAATGTGTTGTAATTATTGACTGCTTTGAGATTTTTATTGAAAAACCAAAAGATCTGACAGCTAGAGCTCAAACTTTTTCTAAATATAAACACCATAATACTGTTAAAGTTTTAATTGGCATTACTCCACAAGGCTCAATATCATTTGTTTCAGAAGCTTGGGGCGGAAGAGTTTATATTACAGAAAATTCTGGAATCTTAAATAATTTACTTATTGGTGATCAGGTGTTAGCAGACAGAGGTTTTACCATTGCAGATTCCATTGGTTTACATTGTGCAGAATTAAAACTTCCTGCTTTTACACGAGGAAAGTCTCAGTTGTCTCAAATAGAAGTTGATTGGACACAAGAGATTGCCCGTGTACGAATACATGTTGAACGTTTAATTGGGCTCTTAAGAAATAAATACACAATTTTGCAAGGAGTACTTCCTAATAAACTAACCAGTCGAACAGATGATGGAATATGTAAACTAAATAATATTTTAACTGTTTGCTCTGCTTTATGTAACCTTTGTTGTGGAGTAGTCCCTATTGATTGACTTTTATTTTAATATATAAAAATACATAAATGTTGTGTTATGTTTATTTATTCATTTAAAACTTTTTTTTTTTAATTCTGGTTTTCTTTTGGCAACAATATGGGCAAAACCATTTTCCAATTGGTTTGCTTGTGAGTCCAAGACAATTAAGATGATAGGTTTTTATAACGCAAGTTAAATCAAAACATTTAATTATAATACTCTCTTTGATTTCACCGCAAGTACATATTGTTTCAAAATTGCTACTTTGTTCTAATGCCCCAATATTTACAAAATTATTATGATTTCTAGAATACCATTTAGCAAGGAGTTCAGGCAATATCGCTAAAATAAAAAAAATCTCTTGCTTTGTTTAAGTTTTCAGTGAGGAATTCTTTATCAACATAAATCTTTTCAATTAGACTGGCTTCACCATCATACACAATAAAATAACAAATCAGAATATTTGAAATTAACATTTGTAGCTGAACTTGATAAAAATATTGATGATTTCTTTTTAAATAATGTTTTCCGTCCTTTATTTCCATGCAAAACTCTTTACCATTATTTGCCAGTTCAAAGACATTTCTTTTTGTGCATTTAAATGGACATTTTATCTCAACTATATATTCATGAGGACAGCATGTGCATTTCATAATACCATCAGGAGTTGCTTCGAGGTATGGCCATCTGGGTGTTCTAAGTAATCCACAATCAAAAATTTCAACATTTTTGTGAGTTGTTAATAGATGTGATTTTAAATAATTTTTAGCTACAATTTCATTATCACAACCATACTTTGTTGCTTTGGTAATAATTTTTTTTTTCTGATGGATAACAAATTTGCATTATTAAATTTTTAGAAGGCTTGGCTATATTTGAATGACAACAAGCTTTGAATTTACTAGCTGTTATAACCCCTGCACGTGCTCTAAACCATAAACTTGATTGAGATTGAGTTTTTGTATGATCTGAAAGCAATTTAATTTCATCTTCATTTATTTTTATATCTGAAAAAGTTTTATTTGAAAGTTGCACAAGTTCATGATTGTTCATGTTCTCTTTTGTAAAAGTTAAAAATAATTGTATTTAGTTTTGCAACTAAAGGTATACATGCAGCAATCATTCGAGAGGACATTCAATCATTGGTATTTGATAATACCAATTATCCCTTGCCTAGTCAAATGTTTGAAGATATTAACAGCGATATTCCAGAGTCATTAACTTATTTTTTAGAGCAAGCTATTTTGAAAAATAAACGATCTAAATTAGAACATTTAAAATTAGTTTGTACAAGTATCAGCCACAGCATTATGTCTGTTGTTAGGCCTAGCTCTTTTAAATCAAAATTGTAATTGGGTCTCTCAGTATTTTTCCATCGACGGTTCCAAACTTCTTATACAAATCTTTTCGTCTTTTGGTTTATGCGCATCCTACAATGACACTTTGATGTATGAGGATAATCATAAACCTCCAACACCTGCTTCTTCAAGTCAACACTTGTATCGAGTATATTATCAAGTTCAAGTATGGCTAGGCAATCAACTGGACCCATCTGACTGGGGTTGGAAATTAGTATATAATAAATACATTAGAGCTGATTGACACTTTACTTCCACCAGCTCCGGAAAGACTTCTCAACACCCTCTTCTGCAATTGCAAAAAGGGTTGTAATGCAAAATGTAGCTGTAAAAAAGTTGGGTTATTATGTTCATCGGTGTGTACTAATTGCCGACGCCAGTCTTGCTCCAACGTTGAATCAAATTCAATAAATGATGATTTTGATGCTATCAATGAGGAGACAATTGATGTATCTTTTTCACATATCCAGCTTGAAAAAGAAGATGACTTCGAAGAAGAAGAAACGAAGAAAATGCTAATATATAATATATCACAGTAATACGAATATATAATACATAATATGCATTTAATGATATATAATAAATGCAAATATTATATATATATATATATATATATATATATATATATATATATATATATATATATATATATATATATATATATATATATATATATATATATATATTATTTATATGTATATTAATTTCGTAATATTTATATTATATTATATGAATATTAATTTCGTAATTTCACAAGAATTGCAATGTCTTTTCTAGCAATATATTTTATATAAAATCGCCATATAAGGGAGCATCCATAAAGTACGTACGCAGGTATGGGGGGAGGGGGGTTACCAAAAAACGTACAAATGCGTACAAGGGGAGGGGGAGTGTTCAAGACAGCGAATACGTACGCGGTTTGACTATCTTTCTGAGGAATTATTTTTAAAACTTGATCTGTATAAAAAGCAATGAACTTTTCGAATGTAAAAAATCTTTTTTTTAAATAACGCATTCTGGTTTTTATCTTTTCAATTAAAACATTACAACAAGTTAATTTTTTATTATTTTAAATTAATATCTTATTATTAACTTTTTATTAACAATGTACTACTTCAAATTATTATTAAAGTTTAAATGTATTTTTTCTGATTATAAAAAACAACTATTTTTAAAAACAACAATTTTAATGCTAATAGAGACCAACACCTTTCATTGCGAGATGTAACTGCAATTAATTTGAGTCGGGTTATTTTTTTACGTTCTTCGCTTTAACGACACTGAATCTTATGATTAAATCGTTTATTTCCAAATAAACAAAAACTTTTATCTTTCTATTCGAATAACTGAATACGTTGCAGCAAAAAAAAAACTGCTTACTCCCAAGATGTCGAACGAATTTGTTGGGAACAAGAAAAAATATCTTCAACTCCTTGAGTTATATAAGAAAGCAAATTCAACACTTGAAAAACAAAAGCAGTATCAGCACGCACAGGAGTTGTGGAAAATAGTAAAATATGATCAGTCTTTGTATGAAAAGAAAGTAAACGAATTAAAAGTGAAAGAAAAAAAGTCAAAAGGATCAATCATGTCATTCTGGGGAAATGCTTTATCACCGCCTAGCAAAAAGAAAAAAGATATCCATCCAGTGCCGTCTTCGTCAAATAAAATACAAAGTTTTCCGAACGCAACTACGACAGAACCTGAAAGGATTGAACTTAGTAAGCCATTTTTTGCAATAATTTACAAACTTTTTCTCTCGTGATTTTCTATATATTGAATTCAACCGAATCGGTAATTAAACTACATTGTACGACTATATTGCAATTGCATAGTTTTATTCATCATAATTGGACAACTTGACCATTTTCTCTACATCCAATCTCTATAGCTGTCAAGAATTTATAATAGTTTATTTTTGGGCATTTCCTAATTTAGATTTAACATCAAACGAGAAGGAAAGAGCAAATCCGGCGCAAGTTAAAAGTCGGAAGAAAATCTCAGATCTTGAATCACAGCTTTCATCCTTAATAATCTTACGCGATTCTGGTTTGTCTACTGTAACGAGGAAACAATTAGACAATGTGAAAGAAAGCATAAGAAGAGAAAAAACAAACTTGGACAGGTAAATGTTAAGAGATATATCGAATAGAGCTAAGAAGTATAGACAGACGTCTTGGCCATAAAAACCAAACTTTTAAGCAGGCAGTAACTTTCAAAATTTTGTTTTTCAAATTGTCAATAAGAACTTCTAATTGAGGATTTACAAAGTTCGCAGAATCAAGGAAACCTTAAGTATAGAAGGTTTTATTACGGAATCAAAGATTTGTGTAATATTTTGCTTTCAGATTGATTCGTGAATCGGCACGTCAAAGAAAACGGAGACAAAAACTTAAAGTGGGCATCGAAACATTTTTTCAAAACAACCCTGAAGTATCAAGTGCTTTGAAACAGTTTATGCGAAATCATCCTGGACAACCACGGCTCGAAATTGATCAGCCAGAACTTTTATCAACAATCATAAAAATTGTGCAAAGTTCATCAGCAGCAGATGAGCGTCGAAGAACAGAATGTCTTCGCAGTGTCTCCACTTTGGACGATCTTCAGAAAGAGCTGACGAAAATAGGCTTTAACTTGAGTAGAAGTGGTTTGTACCTTCGTCTTTTACCACGACGTGAAAACACTCATGAAGGAAAAAAGCATGTAAAAACAGTTCCTGTGAAGCTACTACGTCCAGAAAATTCACTGCGAAAAAGAAACGATGAAAGAATGTTTGCCAAATCTTTTATTGATGACATGTTTGAAGTTTGCAAATTGTTTGGACCAAAAGCTGTGCTTTTCATGTCCAATGATGATAAAGCCAGGGTACCGTTGGGTCTTACTGCTGCAAGCCTTCAAGCGCCGTTGCTGATGCATATGGAATACAAGGTCAAACTTATGGATCATGACTTTGTCGTTGGCCCACAGCACAAGTTAATCCCATCGGTGAATTGCATATGCGAAGTTAACAATAATGGAAATGTATCCAACAGTGGAGACACTTTCATACGCATAAGAAGTGGGAAACACTATACATCGAATGCTTTTACACATGCTTTTGATGTTAGGGAGCTAATCAAGATGGTTAGACGTAAACCAATTATGTTAATGGAGACTGATGGAGCTCAAGATGAGGCACCACGCTTCCCTAAAACGTTAGCAACTGCTGTTGATCTTTTCCGCTAGCTGGATTTAGATGTCTTGCTTCACGGTGTGAATGCAGCTGGGCTTTCAGCCTTCAACCCCATTGAAAGAAGAATGGCACCTCTTTCTCGTGATTTGGCTAAAATAGTTCTTCCCCATGATTATTTTAGCAATCACCTTGGTTCTTTTGGGAAGACAATCAACCAAGAACTGGAGGTAGAAAATTTCCAAAAAGCGGCTGATGTTTTATCCCAAGTTTGGGAGAAAACCGTCATCGACGGTTACCTTGTTAATTGTCGGGCAGTACCAGTTGGAAAAGCATATAAATCGCCGAATCCTGATCCTGTTTGGGTAGAGAAACATTGCCAGCAATCGCGATACTGTCTACAAGTTGTGAAATGCCTGGACAAGTTATGTTGTTCATCGTTTGAAACAAATGGGCTGAAAACCATCCCCCAACGTTTCATTCCATTTCCGACCATCTACGAGTACTGCGAGAATGGTTACAAAGCGATGGAACCGTCTCGATATTTTAAAAACATATCAAACTATTCAAACTTTGCACCTCTGACGCATAGGCTTTTGCTACAAGATATACCTGCAGAAGGCTTAAAGTACAAAATTATACCATTTGATCTGTATTGTCCTTCGTTGGAAAAAAAGCTTTTAAACGGAACTTGTGTCAAATGCAATAAATACTGGCCGAGCGAGGCAGCAATTAAACGGCACAAGAAAGCACATAAAAAACAAAAAATAAAGAATGATATGGAGAGTGATTTAAGTGAAAGTGAAGAAGTCAGTAAGGAGATTACTAATGAAAGATTAGAAGCAGAGTTCATGCCTGTTTTCCATAACATTTTCAATTTATTTAAGTCACCATTTGTGGAAATATAAATAGCTAAATTGATCTTTTTTGCATTAAATGATTTGAAAACTTTTTTTTTTTTGGGTGGGGGGGAGATCATACTTTTTTAATAAATAACGCGTACGTACGCAGAGGGGGAGGGGGAATTAAGGCGTACAAGTGCGTACAAGGGGGGAGGGGGGGGGGTCCAAAAGCATTGGTTTTACTGCGTACGTACTTTATGGACGTCCCCTAACATCACAAGCACAAAATCAAACTATCAATATTATTCCTAGAGAACTTTCTTTAAAACAATTGTGGAAACAAGTTAATTAGGAGATTAGAGGGTTTTTTAACTAAATAGATGAACCTATATATACAAATAGGTATATGATCATTATATGTATATTTTTATTCTGTTTTTACCTATGACATGGTGTCGGCACATCCATAAGTTATTATATATCAAAGTATATTAAATACAATTGTCCCTTGAGTTCAAATATTTAGGCCTTAGCTTATTTTTAATTTACTGTTTAAGCTACCAGCAGTGGAGCAAGGAATTTCTGCAGTGCATATAACATGTGATTTTACTGATTAGACCTACCAGACCTGTAGTTTACGGGGCAACAACTAGTGTATGTGTATATGTGTATATGTGTATTAGGGTTCTGTTTGTTATATTCAATATAAAATGCCCCTTCCAAGAGATCAGCATTCGATTTAATCGGATTGATTTGAAATAAAAAAGATGGTCATTTTAATAACAATAATAAATAACTAACTTTTTTAGTTAAGTTATTTACATATTACAAATAAACTAGAGATGTAATAAGTTTATTAAAAAAATCTAGAGATGTTTCAATTTTAATGCTATAAGTTATTAAAAATAAACTAGAGATGTTAAAAGTTTGTTTTAATGAACTTGGAGTGTCTATGGATTTACAAATTAAAAACAAACTTGTTGATAAACTTTTCTTGTCATATATTTAAAATATTTATTTTACAACTTTTTGTAATACATGGCTGCTTTGTCTTATAAACATTTTCATTTAAAATCAGCTTAATATTAATATATTAAGTTGATTTTAAAGTTTTAAAATATATATATATATATATATATATATATATATATATATATATATATATATATATATATAAATATGTATATATAATATATAAATTATATATATTTTTTATATATTTAAAGTTCACAAACTATTGATTCATTAACGCTTGTAATGAAGTATCAACAACAAAATAATCTGCAGTGTATCTTTGAATGTAAAAGCTTAATCTTATATATTGTGTGATGTGTGAGTATCCAAATTGAATTGGAGTGTTTTCAGTTATTATAATCTCTGCGCTACCATTAAATGCTAAGCGTTTATTTTGCTTTCCTTCCTGATTAACTTTGTGAAACATCCTTTTTGCTAAAAAATTTGTTCCATCAAATCGACAAGGATCAAAAACTTTTTTAGCTGCTTCTATGGTTGTTATTTTCATTAGGAGTTTTTTTTTTTTTTTTGTTATTGTGTGTCTGTAGCATGCTACAAGCACAACCATACGCTTTCATCAGAGTTACTATATTTTTCATAACTCCCCATGGAATAAACAATGAAACTGAAGGAGCTAAACCAGTCGTCTTTCCTTTTGCTAGTTTAAGAAGAAATGCTTTACCGATTTCTTTTAGGTAGCCATCTATCATTGGACCAGCCAATACCAGATGGCAACCTACATTTCTCTCAACAATATCATTCATTTCATCTCCACCAAAAGATTTTTTACTATGAATACCATTAATTATTTCTTTAGTCCATTTGGGTTGGCATGTTCCAACCCTCAGTTCTTATTCAACCCAAAAATTATTACCTCGCTCTATGGACATATTTGAATGCTTAAGACTCCTTAAAACTTGAACGCTTAAAACAGATACATGTTTTTTTTTTATAAGCATAACGCTTATAAGCATATAGAGGCTCAGATTTGGAAAAAAAATAAGCATATGTTAGCATATTCCTGAGCCTCGATGAACTATTTTAAAAATTTAAATTTTATTTAATTAAAAACTTGAAATAAATATATTTCTAAATTTAAACCAACAAAAACAACAAAAATCAAAGTTTATGTTTTGCAATGCTACGACTTTATGAAGTAATGAAGTCATTGTGTTGCAAAACCTAAACCTCAATACTTAAACATAAAAACATAAAGTTTAAGAGTCGCTCTGAAGTGTTTTATTTCTCTCTTTTTTTTTCTCTCTCTCACTTTTAATGTGTAGTTTATTTAACACCATATTTAAAATGTTTATTTTATTTCTAAGTTCTCTCTTTGATTTCATTGATAACATTTGTATATAGTATATATGTTTTATTTTTTATTATTATACTATAACATTAATTCAGCTACATTAAAACCAAGGCAAATACAGAGCTTAAGTTAATTTTTTATTTTTCTTATACCCATTAACCTTTAGTAACGCGCACACTTTAAAAAAGTATTGAAATAAGCATATTTTATTAGAAATATGCTTAAGCTTAAGCATATTTTTGAGCCTCTTTTAACTTTTTGCTTAAGCATACCCGAGCCTGTTTCAAAAATTTCATATGCTTATAAAAAAAACAACATGTAGAGTAAATGTGTTTTCGTTACATCCGCATAATAAATAATTTTTTAAAATCTCATAGGGTAAACTGACCTATATCTGACCGCGTCCTAATTCTGGCCGATTTTCAGAAGCTTAAAATGCTTTAATGTAATAGTCTATTGGTCTGTTATGAAATAAGATATGATATTTTAAGTTTGTAATTTTTAAATGTGCAGTTAAGAAAATATATAGATATGCTGATGCTTTGAAAACATGCTGGAAATATTTGATTAATTTCTTGCGTCCGTAAACTCGATGTTTGATATTTTCAAAGTTTTGATAATTACATTCAAACATTAAATCGCTTGAATTGAAAGTAATATTAAAATGTAATGTTACTAAAGCTGTATATGTAATTTTGCTAGTTTTGAATAATGGGTATAAATTCTATTTATATGTGAATAAATTGTAATATATTTTCTACCGAATGTCCTATATCTGGCCAAAGATTACTCCTAATTCTGGCCATAAATAAGTTTGGGTTTACGATTCTTTTAAATTATAAAACATCTATAGCTTTCAAAATGACACACTTTTATAGATATGTGTGTATGTTTGTTTGTGTAATTTTGAAAACTATGTTATTTAATGTGTATTAGTGATCATGAATATAGTTATGCAATTATTATGTGTTATATGTACATGTGTCAGTTTGTATAGACACAAATGTATATATACTGCATTGTATTATGTATATAGCCTATGTAATGTTTAAGAATAATCCAAACTTAACTTTGTATTCTTTATAAATATAGTATTATTTATAACTATAAATTTTATTTTAAGTAGATTAATAACATATTTTTATAACATTACATTACAAATACCATTTTGTAAATAAAGTTCTATATATAGGCCTTGATACATGACCATGGTCTTGATTAAATGCTTTTTTGCATAATAATATTTTAATTGGGTTGTATAGTAATGAATGTTATGGATATGCATCTACATATATTATGGCTATGTGCACTTATATGCAAGAACATTTGTTAAATATTAATAACTGTCTTATAGTTTAATATTTATGTTTTTTATAGAACTCTGAAATTTCTTATTAGAATGGAAAAAATTAAGAAAGTTAAAATAAGAAAAAGTTTACAAGTTTCTAAAAAAAATGAAGAACTGTATAGAAGTAAACGTGGAAAACACTGTTTATGGAGTGATGGAGCTATGATATCAGCTATTGAAGCTGTAAAAAATGGATTTTCACAGCGTGCAGCATGTAAGGCTTCTGGTGTTCCAAGATGTTCTCTGCAGGTTAGACTTTCTGGAAAAACAGAATTAGGAGCCAAGCCTGGTCATCCCACCCTTCTAAATGATGAAGAAAATAAAATAGTTGATTTTGCATGCAATCGTGCAGCATTAGGAATAGGATTTGGTCGATCTCAGTTTCTAAAATATGCTGAAAACTTTGCTGCAAAGCATAATAAATCATTCAAAAATGGAACACCTTCTGAAAAATGGTGGCGTGGGATGTGCAAAAGACACAAACAGATAACTTTATGTCAACCAGAAGTTACAGCTGCTGTTAGACATCAGTGTATGAATGCTTGTAAAGTTTCAACATACTTTTCTATTCTTAAAAATGTATTAATGGAAAATAATTTAATTAGTAAACCACATAATATATGGAATATGGATGAGACTGGAATCCAGTTTGGTTATCGCCCTGGGAAAATAATTGCTAAAAAAGGAGTAAAGCACCTACATAGTTGTACATCAGGTAATCGGGAAACAATCACTGTTATAGCTTGTGTCAATGCAATCGGTAACTCTCTTCCACCACATTTTATAGTAAAAGGAAAAACAAATAGGTCACTCAACAGCTTTCAAATTGAAAATGCACCAGAAGGAAGCACATGGAGTGTTTCTGATAGTGGATGGACTAAGCAGGGATTTGCATTTCTCTGGTTTACCAAAATCATTTCTTCCAAAAATTGGTTCTGACAGACCTCAATTACTTATTTTAGACGGCCATGACTCACACAACTTTGTTGAGTTATTAGATGTAGCTGTGGCAAACAAAATACATATTTTTGAATTACCAGCTCACACTTCTAACTAGCTTCAGCCTTGTGATCAATCAGTATTTGGCCCACTCAAGAAAGCTTACAGAAAAGTATGTGAAAATTTGATTAGTAATTTTCCTGGGACACTAGTTTCAAGAGTAAGTTTTTGTGGATTGATGAAGCAGGCTTGGAACAAATCTGTTACCCAAAATAATATTATATCTGGTTTTCAAGCTTGTGGAATTTATCCATACAATCCAAATATAATTCCACCTGAAGCTTACATGCCTAATTCTTTATACGTAGAACCCAGTTATCAAAATAACGAGAATCTGTTGAAAATTTTAGGCAATCTACATCAATTATCTAATGACCATTGTGAAACAGCAGAATGCAATATTGATCAATTGAATCAATCAATTAAAGCAGATGTTGACTTTTCTATTTCAACATCTTTAGCAACAAAGCGTTCTTTAATATTAAATTTTGACCATACATACACTATTCCTAATTCATCCCCAGTAAAAAATATAGTTACAGATAATATTAAAATTCAGAATGTTGCCATGAACGAAATAGAAATAACAGCTTCAAGTGTTTATCAAAATTTTCCATTTAAAAATCAATCCTTTCCAGGAGATCCAGATTCTGATGTTTTAACATATCCCACTCAAATCATTAAAAAAACGAAAACTGCACTAAAACCTAAGTATTTTTTGCTCACATCTCAAGAAGCACTGGATAACAAACATGAAGAAGTTCAAAAAAAATTAATCAAAGAAAAAAAAAGAGAAGAAAATGTTATGTTAAAGAGAAAAAAACAGGAGGAAAAAAAACATAAAACTTCCAAACTGTAGGAGAAAAAAAATTAACAATATATTATTCTTTTGTTTTTATTTTGTTTTTTTTTTATTTTGTTGTTTTTATTTTAACTTGAATATTGGTGTTCCAGTTTCTTGCTTATGTAATGTTTCTTCTTTCAATTGAATTTTTTTCTGTTTAAAAACATGTAATTCAGAAAAGAAATTATGCCTAAATCTAGCCGATGGCCAGAATTAGGTAAAAAGCGGCCAGAATTAAGTCTCAGCGGTCAGAAATAAGTCTTTTAGCTAGCATCTGAAAAACTGATGCTTAAACACATATCAAGTTTGATTTTGTTAAAAATTTTTCTGAATTATACCCATCTCTAAATATTCCTATTTATGTGTAAATTTATTCATTCATGTAACACTAAAGGAATTTTTACTTTTAAACAATAGGAACGATATGGCCAGATATAGGTCAGTTTACCCAAAATCTTAGCAAGTGGGAGAAAAACAATCAAAAATAACCGCCGTGCGGAAAGCATTGTAGTGCAGAAAAACGAGAACTGATCCGAAAGTTGATATCAGCAGGGAAGTCTTAGAGAGAGGTTGGTCGTTTAGTTGAGTATTCCAATAAAATGATAAGAAATGTCATAAAATGTCAAGAAAAGCTTGAGACACGTGGTCGAAAACGTTCTATTTCAACATTGCTGGCCAATCGCTTAGTCCAACAGGCTAAAAAGGAACCTTTTAAAACAGCTATCGAGCTGAAAAAGGACTTTAACATCGATGCAACAGTACAAACAGTTCGGAGTTGTCTGCGAGTTAATGGATTAAAAGCCTGTAGCCCCAGAAAAAATCCACTTCTAAGTGCCAGACATGTTGTAAAGCGTATTGCGTTTGCTAAAAAAACACTCAAGTTGGCCACTCGAAAAATGGAGGAATGTTTTATGGACAGACGAAAGTAAGTTTGTTCTTTATGGTGGAAAAGGCTCTCGGGCGTATGTCAGAAGACCGCCGAATGCAGAATACAATCCAAAATATACCATCAAAACTATTAAACATGGAGGTTGTCGTATAATGAAATGGGGATGCTTTTCTTATTTCGGAGTAGGGCCCATTCATCACATTACTACTATTATGGACCAACACGTTTATGTTGATATATTGGATAAAGTGATGTTGCCGTATGCAGACTATGAAATGCCGTTGTCCTGGGTGTTCCAAGAAGGCGAAGAATTGGTTTGAGGAGCATAAAGTGAACGTTATGGAGTGGCCAGCACAGTCGCCAGATCTTAACCCAATCGAGAATTTGTGGGCTGACGTAAAGGAGGTGGTTGCTGCTGCCAAATCCACCACGAAGGAGTCACTTTGGAACGTAGTTAAGGAGACATGGAGCAAATTCCGCTTAAGCGATGTCAGGACGATGCCGTTATTGCCAATAAAGGTCACGCTACAAAATACTAATATGTTAAGAAATAACTAATATTTATTGTAATATGTTTAAAACAATCGATTTCATAATATTTCCTTATTTTAAAGTACACATTAAAGCTGTGGTGCTATTATTTTTTTCGCGTTTTATTTGATTTTTTTTGAATTTTTGTTTAATAAATGAATACTATATATTAAAGCTTGTAAATTCTAATTTCAACCAATGAATTGGTTGAAATTAGAATTTGCTTAAAAATTCTAATTTCAACCAATTTTTGGTTGTGGTGCTATTTTATTTTTCGCAGCTGTACTTCAATCTTTAAAGGGAACTGCTACACGGTGTTTAAACAAACCAATTTCGATGGTTTTTTATGATATTTGAAGTCAAATAATCTTTTTTGTTTTATTTTTTATAGACAGATTCTAAACAGCTTTTTTCCCAATCTAATCAAGACTAATTAAAACTATGGTACGTAAAGATAGCGTTTACATTTCTTAGCATAAAATACTCTAGATATTTCCTATAACTTTAGAGGTAACAGCTTTCTTTGACGATTTTGACATCTTTTTTTTTTTTTTTGCCGTGATACACATCCAATTGGAATAGCTAAAGAAGAAGCACCTTTTCAAAGACTTTCTTTCTTAATCCAATACCAAAGTCTCCTTCAATAAACACTTTCATTCACACATGAGCCTTTTGCAGTTTTAAGGCCTTTTATCTCCTGGTTAAAATCAAAAAGTTGTTTAAGGACTTGTTAGACAACACATCATTTCCTGTGGCTTTAAAACCACTAATAAAGATATCTTGAAACCTACTCGTAAAACGTGATAGTAGTGTACTAGCAGATGTTCTTTTGATCCAAGTTTTTAACTCTCCTCTCTGAAATTGTGCTACACCATAATCATTTCAACCTGAGACTATAGAATTTCAAAGTTATGTAATGAACTTGATATTGTTTTCTTGTGTAGCTTGATATTCTTAACATCATGCATACTGTTTTTAAAATTGGGATCTTCAATCCTCAGTTCATGAAAGTAAGTTCTTTTTCTGATTTTTCCCCCTTTTTTCTGTTCATTAAGTACTTTACTATATTTTTCTCATAACTTAGAACAGGGTTTACGCTTATCTTTCGCAGCCCTTTAAATGGTTGTCTGCTTCCAACTGCTCCCTTCTTTTAACTTAAAGATCCACTTTTTTTAAACTTGATGTAAAAAGTCTGGACCATTTTAAAATTTAATTTCAAGAAATTTTGCTTTAGCAGAAAATGGTTTTGAAAGAAATTCGAAACGCTAAGTTATTTATAAAATGTTCTACTCTATTCAAATATTACACTATTTAAATATTACACTATTTCTACTAAAAAAAAAAAAAAAAAAAGTTAAATAAAAAACTTAAATAGTGAAGATATATTTGAGTTTATATATTATCCTGTTTAATAAAAATTCAGCAACAGCCTACTTTGGAATGATTACTTTACACAATGAATTCATTCAAGACCAATAAGAAATATTTACAAATTTAAGTGGTGAGCAACAAGAACAACATAAAAAGTTGTTTCAAATCGAGAGTAATGGAATTGTATGTTTTTGATATCTGTCCAAAGAGTCTGTTCTCTCAAAGTTGATGTGAAATTGTATTAACAGAAACTCGATATGTACGCGTTCATGTTTAGCCTCTTTGGTAGTCTTAAAAGGGTTTCTCTTTTTACGATTGATGGGCTTACAATAAGGCGATCATCAGGCATAAAATCCACTAAATCTTGCAATATTTAAGTACTACCTTCTCATCAAACAATTCAGGACAAAGTTTATTGTTTTTATCTTTAGTTGCCTGTTACCAATTATCTTAAAACTAATTATATATATTTCATAATTTATCAGTGTAAAAGATAGATTTAACCATCCATTTAAAAATCGCTCAAGAGTTCGTAACACCTCACGTAACGATACGCGGTAAAATTTCATAAAACTGAAATGAACATATAAAATTAAAAAAATAAAATTCAATTCCGGTTCTACTGTCGCTTTTTTTTTTTCATTAAATCTTGAAAAAAAGATCCAAGACATTATTTATCAACCAGACGACAGGAAGAGCAATTTCTGATATACTTAGGAAGACAAGGTTGATAAATGATAGTGGTTCTCTCCAGTGTGCTTTGATGCAATCGAGGTTGCCCTGATTATAAACCAAATCTCACATTTTGTGAAAGGTAAGTCTAATGATGATCTCATTGTTAATGAATAATTCCTATAAGTATATTCTTTCGTTATTTAAAAAACAAAATCACCAACAACATCTTATGTAAAAGGGCAGAATAAGTTTGGTTTGTTCAACTAAATACATCGCTAATGATTAGACATGCTACTCCATACTGATTTATTTGTAATTTTAAAACATATTTTAAATTTAGTAGACATTCATGTTAGATCATTTTACCATGTCAAAGTAAAGTAAATCTTAATTATCAAGTGTTTTTCTTGCTGTTCAGGTATTTAAAATGATCAGTGATGGCATGTCATACATAAATAATGGCTGTAAAAGTAGTAACAATAATGATGATGATAATAATAGTAATGATTATGATAATAATAATAATAATAATAACAATAATAATAATAATAATAATAATAATAATAATAATAATAATAATAATAATAATAATAATAATAATAATAATAATAATAATAATAATAATAATAATAATAATAATAATAATAATGATAGTAATAATAATAATAATGATAATAATAATAATAATAATAATAATAATAATAATAATAATAATAATAATAATAATAATAATAATAATAATAATAATAATAATAATAATAATAATAATAATAATAATAATAGTAATAGTAATAATAATAATAGTAATAATAATAATAATAATAATAATAATAATAATAATAATAATAATAATAATAATAATAATAATAATAATAATATTGTTATTACTATTACTATTAGTGTTATAATAATGATAAAAATTTATTAACTAGATCAATGTCTTCTCATAAGTTTAGTGATTTTAATAAAATATTGCTACTTTGTAAGAAAATTATAGTTAAACTTCAATTATTTCTTTTTGTTTTATTACTTATGTGATAGTACATTATTTAATATGTATTATTTAGAATTATAGGTAACAAAACATGTTTTTAATTGTTGTTTGTTTAATAAAAAAGATTATTAATTAAAAATAAGGTCTGAAAGACCTTCAAGTTGTTCAAGCCATACACAAAGGAAAATGAAGAAAGCAATAAAAATAAACCCATTTATATCATCGTAGGCAACAAAGATTTCCTAAACTGCGCAATGTTGCCAGGCCTACCATGTGTTTTTTATTAAACAAAAATCTTGATTTGCCAGCTGCAAACCCTTAAAAAAGCCAATGATGACTGTCACTAATTACATAAGTTTTCATTAAATTGCTATACTTATGAGAAGCACTATATATTTTGTTTTACAACTTTTGTAAAATAGTTAATATTAAAACTTTGATTTTTATAACATCAGATGGATTTATCAGCTACTATAAGTGATGGTATTGAGAATCAATCTTCAGTGCAATTGGAAAGTAATGAATCTTTTGAATCAGTAGTAAGCTGTCAACCAGTGACAATCTTTGACAATAAACAGTATCCACTGGGAGCATCATTTTCTATTCCTCTTCGATTGACACAATCTACTTTAATAAAACCTTGTTTTTTCTATTCTTCTCAAAGCTATCCAAAATCTCTGCTAAAAATGCTAGATAATCTACTTAAGTGCAATGAACTATGTGATATTGTTATAAAAGTTGGATCAAGACAGTTCCGTGCTCATAAAGTTGTATTAGCAGCTTGTTGTTCATATTTTCGTGCAATGTTTACAAGAGAAATGGCTGAGCGTCAACAAGAAGAGGTTTTAATTAAGGATATAGATGAGAAAGCTATGGAGTTATTAATTGATTTTGCATATACTGGTAGTATAAAAATTGATGAAATAAATGTCCAGACAGTTTTACCAGCAGCATGCTTACTCCAGATAATTGAAATACAAGAAGCGTGTTGTGAGTTTTTAAAAAAGCAACTTGACCCAAGTAATTGTATAGGAATTAAATCATTTGCTGATACTCATTCATGTAGAGATCTGCTACTAAGTGCTCATATGTTCACTTTGCGTAATTTTCAAGATGTAATCAATAATGAAGAGTTTTTATTATTGAATGCTGAGCAACTATGTGATATTATTCAAAGTGATGAACTTAACGTTGTATCAGAAGAAGAGGTTTTTAAAGCTGTTTTAAAATGGGTTCATTTTGACTTAGTTGATAGGCGAAGTAAATTAAAAGATGTGTTACAACATGTGCGTTTGCCTGTATTAAATGCAAAATTTTTGGTCAGTGTTGTTAGTGCTGATATGTTAATTAAAAATGATGCAAGTTGCAGAGAATTAGTTGATGAAGCAAAAAATTTTTTATTGCTGCCAGAACAAAGGATGATAATGCAAGGCCCTCGATTTATTTGCAGACAGAAAAACAAACGTGAAGTTTTGTTTGCTGTTGGAGGATGGTGTACAGGAGATGCAATAAACAGTGTAGAAAGGTAAATTGTGATAAAATATATAAATATGCATATTTACACCCTTGTAAAAAAATAATTACAGAGCATTATTATGTATTAACATAATAGTTCAGTAAGTTAAGTAATTATTTTTTTTATGAGAGTAAAAAGCTTATTAAGTCAGGGTTTTGATTCAATGTACAATTTGCTTCTTTAATTCTTGTATACTATTTTTAAACCTGGAATATTTTTTATTTATTCAGGTATGATTCACAAACCCATGAGTGGCATATGATGTGCAGTATGAACAAGCGAAGATGTGGTGTTGGTGTTGCAGTGCTTGATGATTTACTGTATGCTGTTGGTGGGCATGATGGATCTAGTTATTTAAATTCTGTTGAAAGATATGATCCTAAAGTTAACCAGTGGAGTTCAGCTGTTTCACCTACTAGCACATGTAGAACAAGTGTAGGTGTAGCTGTTTTGGACGGGTATACCTTTTAAAAGTAATTTTTTTCTCTCAATATTTATTGCTTCAGTAAATACACTATCAGTTTTTAATGAGACAGTACTTGCACTATCAGTTTTTAATGAGACAGTACTTGCACTATCAGTTTTAATAACTATTTAGTTTCATTCTCTATATTTGCTGTGCTAGGTACTTGTATGCAGTAGGTGGTCAAGATGGTGTGTCTTGTTTAAACATAGTAGAGAGATATGATCCAAAAGCAAATGCATGGTCAAGAATAGCACCTATGAGTTGTCGTCGGCTTGGTAACTTTTTTTTTGTTTGTTTGTATATTGAACAGATTGTTTACAAAACTGTTTTATTTTTTTAAAAGACAATACATCACTGTTACATGTACATAAACAGTTTAATTTTGGAATGTATAAATTCAGAGAGCATATATATTCAGAGAAAATATGAGATCCATTAATATCCTTGAGGGGTCTTAAAATGTTGATAAAGTTATTTCATGGAGTTTCTGTGCTCTCTCACATCTGCAAATTCATGTATTATTTTACAATAATGTAGAGTACTTGCATTTTTACATTTCTAACAATTGCCAGTTTATATAGTCACCACAGTGATCTCATAAATACTACTATCAAAGCAAATTTTTTGAACATGTTTAGTTATTAGTTAAGAGAGGCCCAGCAATATCTTTCTTTTTTTGATTCATTTTTGATATTATTATAAACTTTTTAATTTAAGAGTGCTAAGAAATTTATTGATAAAAGCCATTCTAAAAGAATGATAACCTTGTTGATTCCTAAAATTTCATACTTGTTCAAAATTTTTTATCCAAAAATACACAGAAAAGAACTTCATCAAAAGTCTTTAGCCAAAAACACACAAAGTTAGATAAAAACATGGACAAATTTTAGAAGTTCCACAGGCCTAATTTTCTCATATTTCAGAGGTTCCACAGGCCTAACTTTCTTAAAATTGGGTATTCAAATTATTGCATATAATAAAGAGTTATATTTTGATAAAAGTTAATCAACCTTTTAATTTCTAAAGAAAATGATTTCTTGGAAAATAAAATTCTTAATTCTGCATATTCTCTTAAAAAGTTGAAAAATATTTAAAAATAAAAGAAGCTTTATATATAAACTGAATTAAACATGTAAACATGTAATAAACCAAAAAGCTTTATAATTCTAATTAACTTTATTGTCTTTCTAACTTCTTTTCTTTATTTTCAAGGGGTTTGCTATTTAAAAAACTGTACACACTACCCATAATACACAAACACATTTTAAAAGTTTTAACTAAATGTAAATTTAGTATAATTTCTCTATACTGTAATGGAAATAATGTAGCATTAAAAAATATCAAAAATACTTTTAGTGTAAGAATTACAGTAATTTAAAGTGAATAAAAAATACTGTAATTTAAAGTGAATAAAAAATATAGTTATTTAAAGTGAATAAAAAATACAGTAATTTAAAGTGAATAAAAAAATACTGTAATTTTGAGTGAATAAAAAAATACTGTAATTTAAAGTGTATAAAAAATACTGTAATTTAAAGTGAACAAAAAATTACTGTAATTTAAAGTGAATAAAAAATACTATAATTTAAAGTGAATAAAAAATATAGTTATTTAAAGTGAATAAAAAATACAGTAATTAAAAGTGAATAAAAAAATACTGTAATTTAGAGTGAATAAAAAAATACTGTAATTTAAAGTGAATAAAAAATACAGTTATTTAATGTGAATAAAAAATACAGTAAATAAAAGTGAATAAAAAATACAGTTATTTAAATTGAATAAAAAAATATTGTAATTTAAAGTGAATAAAAAATACTGTAATTTAAAGTGAATAAAAAATATAGTTATTTAAAGTGAATAAAAAATACTGTATTTTAAAGTGAATAAATAAATACTGTAATTTAAAGTGAAAAATTTCATGATATTTCTAATTTAGGATGTTAAGGGGCAGAAAGGTATATTGCACCTTGGTAGAGCTCTTAGTAATTCAGCAACTAAAAAATAGTGAAAAGTCATTAAAAAAGAAAATAAATTGATTATTTGTGATGCTAAAGTGGATCTGTTTATCTCCTGGAATCATTTAAAATATAATTTCACGACAGGTTTGATTAGAGGACATTTAGTACAAGTTAACGTATTGGTAAAAAGTCTTTAAACAACAAAAAAAAAGCTTTTCTGAAGATCATATCTTCTCTTTTGATATAAGTTTAGTTTTTTCATAGCTTCATTTTTCACAACTCTTTTATTACCTGCTAGTTAAAACTTATAAAATTAAGTTTAATAGCTTTATTTGAACATTCTGCATAGTCAAATAAGAAATGAAGAACTGTTTTGTTAATAGATGAATCTAAATTTAAGAATTAGATGCTTAGTAGACCCTGAAATAAAGAATTTGATCCATGCTACATTAAAAAAACAGTAAAATTTGAAGGTGGAAGCATATGGTGTAGGGATGCTTCTTATCATCTGGTGATAGTCCTATTTAGTTGAAGTATGATATTTATATCATACTTCAAGATATTTCTTGAAGTATGATATTTATATCATACTTCAAGAAATATTGCTTTCATATGCTGAAGATATTATGCTGTTGATTAAGGCATATCAGTAGGATAATGATCTTAAGTATACAGCTTCTAAAACTAGTTTCCAACATAATGAAAAAAGACAATTAAATTTGAAAGAAGCACAGTTCCCAGATTTAAATCTAATTGAAAATTTATGGAAAATTGTGAGAGCTGAGGTAGCAAAACAAAAGCCTCGGAATAAAAAAGATCTGTGTTAACTTTTAAAAACATCTTGGTATGCTATAAATTGGGCAACAGCATGTCCAAAAGGTTTATTGGAGTTTAAAAAAGTAAATGACATGCAACATAGTATTTTTTTTTTAACTAGTTTTTTTTAAAAAAGTTATATTTAGATGAGAAGAATCAAAGAAAACTGAAAAATATTTTTAAAAATCTGATGTATAACACTAAGCTGTATATGAAAACAAACAAACAAAAAATCATCATATCAAATATTGTAAATTACTGACAGTAAAATGTATTTTTTCCAAATGTCTTAGTCATGCATTTTTTTGTCATGTATTATCACTAAATATAATCATGTTTAGGTAAATAAAAAAAGTAACTAAAACTTACTTTCTATTTTATCTCTACTTAAGAGAACTACAGCCAGATGATGACAGACATTGTTTTTGAAAGTTAACTCAAGCTAATCTGATTAACGTAAATGATATTTAAAATTTTATTGAAGAGTACACCTGATAAGCAACATTTGGTCATTGTAGAAGTAAAAAATTTCTACTAATGTTTTACTATTATCACTGTCGATAAAACTGTTAGCTAATGTTAATTGCTAACTGTTAATTACTATTAATTAATATGTTCAATATGTGTTTAGGGCTATTCATATTAGTATCCACAGTTTAAAAAGGGTATTTAAACTGAAAAACTTCCTTGCAGTGTTCAAGATTTGGTTGTCTCACATATTCCTTTGAGCTTTAAATGACTCTATATAAATGTGCCTTGTGTGGAGTTCACAATAGATGGAGGTTAATCTAATTAATTAAATAGCTATTCATTCACATCTGTAATATTATTTATTGTTTATTATATAACTGTTTAAATATCTGAATATGTTAGCACAGAATTAATCCTCTTTGAGGCCCTCTAAAACTTTTGTAGATGTTATACAGCTACTGTTAATACATTGTTAAAATAGCTATAAAATTTTGCAACTTTTCTATTTTCCAGATAGATTGCTGCTAAATAGAGTTCTTTTTTGGAATTTGCTAATTTTACCATTCATTTTGAATGAGTCCTTATAACCCTGTGTCTTTAAGTATATTGAGTAGTTATATGTTTTTAATGCAAAGTTTCACAATGTAGTTAGAAATTTTTTCAAATTTAACAAAATCTTATAATAAAAAACACTCCAAATTATTTTTATGTTTTTAAATTTTGTATCTCATGCTATCATTGATCTACAATTAGGCAATTGTACCTGGTGCAAATGATATTAATTACACTATTTCTCTACTTAACTACTTTTTAATCTTAATATTTATTTTCAGTAAAATAATTGCAAAATGTTCACTTGATGTTTAATTAAGACAAGTACTAGTTAAAGAGAATAAAGTTTTAAAAATGCATGCCTTAAAAAGAAATATCAGTACAAATAATATTGTTGTAAAAAGTACTAATAGTATTGCTGTTTTAATAAATAATGCAACCATACCTCAATCAATTAAGGCTAGTTTTTTTTATTAACTGATAGTTATTCATTAAACATAAAACAATCTAGATTATTTTTACATATTATAGGAGTAGCTGTTGCTGTTCTTGATGGGTTCTTATATGCTATAGGTGGTTCTGATGGAACATCACCTTTAGCATCTGTTGAGCGCTTCAATCCATCCACAAATCAATGGGTGTTTGTTCACCAAATGTCAACTAAGCGAAAACATTTGGGTTCTGCTGTTTTTCAAAACTGCATATTTGCTGGTAAAAATTGCATTTTTTGTTAACAAGTATACACAAGTTTTGCATAGTTAAAATTAATAGATTTATTGCCACAGAAGATTTCTATTTTAACAATGATCCTCTGTTTTAATCTGTTCAGCAATTTCAAACTTCAGGTAGTAACACAAAAATCAAACAAAATGCTAAAAAGATACTTTTTTTAGTTGGTGGTCGTGACGATACAACAGAATTAAGCAGTGCTGAAAAATTTGATCCAAAGTCAAATAAATGGACTTCTGTTGTTGCATTAAATTCTCGGCGGAGTGGTGTTGGTCTTGCTGTTATGAATGGATCGTTAATAGCTGTTGGTGGGTTTGATGGCACATCTTATCTAAAATCAATTGAAATTTTTGACCCTGTGATTAATCAATGGAAACTTCAATTAGGTATGAACGATAGAAGATTAGGTGGTGGTGTTGGTGTTGTAACCTTACATCATAGTGATTGGATAAATTCACAAGAATCATAGCATGTATGGAGTTCTGTTTAATTATATAAATTAACAGGAAATGAATTTGTTGTTGTTGAATTATTTATGTAGCTGTGTTTTTTTTTTTGTTTCTTTTTTTAAACGCTTTATTCTCAGCAACAAGGTTTCTCATAAAATACTTAAATTTTACATGTTTAAAAGTCTTTCAATTTCATCCACTGTTAAAATTTTCTCCTATTATGTCAGACATTTTTAATATTATTATTAATATTATGTCAGATATTTTTTTGAATATGTATTTTTAATATTTATATTTAAAAGCATATTGATGCTTCTTTTACTTGTGGTATTGCAGATGTTCATGAAAAATTATGACATGTAGTTTTTTTTTGAGGTCAACCTAAATAACAAATTTTTTCAATTATTTATGGTTGAATTTTGTTAATCTTTATTTGTACAAAATTGTAAAAATGTTTAAAATTATTGTAAAGTATTGTTAAATTTTTTTTTTTTTTTTTTTTTTTTTAATGAAAAGACTTATTTCAATAAAGAAATCTTTTTGCCTGTATTAAAAATCTTTATAACTCACCTTTCCCATTTTTTTACTCTTAAGAATTTTGCAATAATCTTTTATATATTAGTTAGTGATGATAACAGTTATTAATTGATTTATAAATCATACCATAGCTTTTCTATACCATAGTTGAGTAATTTTTATTAAGCTCTTATAACATGAGAAACAATTTTCATCATTTTCATCATTTTTTAATCTTAACTTATATCTGGTGTCACATTCCTTATTTATGACTGTTGTGATAATCTTTATTTACACCTGCTCTCATTTATTTATTTATAGTCTCTGGCATAATCATTAATTATAGCCACCGTCATAATCTTTATTTATACTGATTGTTAATTCCTATCATTAGAAAAATGTATAATTTAAGTAAAAATGTATAATTTAAGTATAAATGTATAATTAACAGTTGTTTTTATATTTATATAAATTTTGTATATTTATATAAATGATATTTAACTAGAAAGGTAAAAATATATCAGAAAGGTAGAGGAGAAAGTACTTCAAAAGTTTATTGTATTTGTATAAAAATTCAGTTTGTAACATGAGTGCAAAAAAAGGTAACTTTACTTTTCTTTAAAAAGATTTATTTTTCTAAAATTCTTTTTAAAAGAGTTGCTCGTCCCTCCCGAACAATTATTTAAATTTTTTTTTTTTATCATCCAAATAATTTTTTTTTACAAAAGAAAAAAAACAGCTGATTTTATAAAGGTTTATCTAAAATAACAACTTAAAAAAAAAAGTTGATTGTTCGTTTACTTGCTTAAAAATATATGAGAAATTTAATTTTTTTTTGGCTTGACTCTTATTTCTATAAAAAAATTCACATGGTTCTCTATTTTCATGCCTTATCTTTTTTATGTAATTTTTCTTTTTTATATATACATCATTTTGCCGTCATAAGCAGCAAAGTTATCAGGAAAAAATGCCATATACAGAAGCTCAGGTAAAAAATAAATAAGTAAAATTTGTGTAAAAAACGTTTTAATTGTTATATATTTATATTAAACTTAAAACCACTAAACTATGGTTGTTTCAGCAAGGATCATAGTTGTAGATTTATCTATGTCATCAGCCCTAGACTACTTTAGCGAAAATTTAGTTCAGTCACTGTCCTTGTTTTTTTCCCTACATAACTCAATATCAGGCCCCCCTAGAGTGCAGTTGTTTGGTTTGTTTGCCTTGGGAAAGTGTACTAAGGTCAGTATTTTAGAATAAAATTTTTTACTTTTTGTGTGGGTGTGGTTGAGTTTTTTTCTCTTATTTAGCAGCTTACTTTTGTTGTTTAATAAAAAATATTAAGCTGATTTTTTGCTTATAGCATTTGGTACCATTACAGAGCTTAAACTCAAAGAAAGTTGTTGAGTCTATTCAAGATTTGATTTCATTTGAAAAAACTTCTTCTGGTGCACCACATGATTTTGAAGGTAAAAACCAAATATTTTAGATAATATACTTAAAACTGAATTACTAAAACTGAATTTTCTCTAATAGTTTGATTTTTTTTTTTTTTTTGGAAGATGATTTGACTTCAATTATAATGGAATCAGTTGCAGAATTTCAAAGCTGTATGAGTTCAGTTTCACTCCAAGTACATCAGTTTTGTTTTTGACTTTGATCAGTTCAATTAAAGTCTGCTTTTTTTTCTGTTTATTTCTTTGAAACATCAGCTTCTTTGAGGTTTGAGTTCTATTTTATTTTGTTTAAAAATTAAAATTCTATAATCCTAAAAACTTCAAAAACAATACAAGAATTAAATGAGAGTTGTTAATCTTAGTCTTAAAATCCTATAAAATATGTTTAATGATGTTTTACCTATAATGTTTAATGATTTTATAAAAGCAATTTCAAATCTATTTGCAGACATCTCAAAGTCTGCCTTCACAATTTGACATCTGCTTACTAACTTATCATCAACACTTAAAAAAGCAAGTTGCAAAGGTGATAAAGCAAAACAAAATTAAATTGATAAAGGTAATTATTACTTTTGTTTTCAAGAAAGTTACAGTCCTTTTAAATTCTTTGTTATTTGATGAACATGATTAGTCAAGTATCAATGTATGGTGAATTAACTCCTACTTAGATTTAAAGAATTTAGAAGCATAAATTCTATATTCCAAGTTACAACAAATAAGTTACAACAAAATTATCTTATAAAATATAAGCAATATTAACATTTTACAAGATAGGATTGCTTTAACATTTTTAATAACTGAGAAAGATTCCTCTAGCTAACTATGTAGTTTTTTTTTCTGTCCTTTTATTGGCTAATAAATACACCTAAAAAAAGTCATAGTTATTCCTATACTATGCTATATAAATAGAGCAATCCATTTGAATAGAGATTTCAGTTTTATGCCAAATAAGGGCCAGGTGACTAAATATAACCAGAAAATTAACTTTAATTTAATTAAAAGCTAGCGCTTAATATATGCCATTTACTATTTCTTTAATGAGCCAAACTAAGTTTGCATATATAATAAAAAAGAACTGATAGTAGGTTAAAAGGCCTATAGCTTGTTAAAGGATTAGGATCCTATTTTTATTCCACACATATTTGTAGTTGGTTCATAAGGTTACTTTAACACAAGAGTGCTTACTTGTTATCCAACTGATCTGGACCATCAATTAGAAATTAGTTTAAGAATAAAAAATCTAGCTTATTCTTGTAAAACAATTGTTTTACTTTTGCCTTTTTAACAAATTCTAAATATTTTAAATATTTTAAATAAGCCAACTATATTCAAAATTAATCTTGAACTACAGTTTAGATCAAGTTTGATCTTTATAGTATTTTACTTGGTTTTTATAGTATTTTACTGTAGTTTACACTATGGTTCTAAAAATAGCCACATTGGTACCAATCAAGTACCCCAATGTGGCTATTTTTAGGATCATAGTGTAGACCACAGAAAAATACTATAAAAACCAAGTAGAATACTATAAAGATCAAACTTGATCTAAATTATGAAATAGCTACAACAATACATATATATAATATTAAAAAGATAAATAAATACAAAAATAGATAGTTTAACTGAAACTATGTGCGCAATTATTAAAAAGTCTAATTTACAGTTTTTTAAAATATTTTATCTAATTATTTTTTATATTTCATACTTGACATTTATTGTTAAGTTTTTTTTTAATCACCAACAAGTATAGGTCACACAGATTTACCTTAGTATGCAAAACAATTTTTTTCCCCTCTATTTGGCTTTAATTTAGTGTAGTTTGCTGTCAAGAGTACTTGTTTAATTTTAAAAGGTTTTGAAAATGAAATTCAAAAATGAGCTAATAAAATTATTTAGCTGTTTGTTTTCTTAGAAAGTGCAGATAGTTCATATATCAAGTATATCAAGTATGACCAATTTAGAATTGCAAGTTAGTCAACAAAGTACAGGTTGGATTAGCTATGATGATGCTCTCTGTAATTTAATTGTGTATAACTTATATTTCAAAGAAAAATTAAAACACAAGGAATATTAATGCAATTAATTTTCAGAGTTCATACTGTTGTACTTCATAGTGTAAGTTGCTAAATTGTGTATTAGGTTCAAACTTCTAATTTAGTATTCTAATTGCAAACTTTTTGATTTGAATTTTTTACTTTGTATTAAACTTAGTATTACTTTTGTTTAAGAATCTGAAGAAAGTGAGTTTAATGAGATATGTGGTTATATTGAGGAGTTACATTTTCAAAACTGTATGGTCACTTGTATTTTATATATATATATATATATATATATATATATATATATATATATATATATATATATATATATATATATATATATATATATATATATATATATATATATATATATATATATATATATATATATATATATATATACATGTATATATATGTATATATATATATGTATGTATGTATGTATGTATGTATGTATGTATGTATGTATGTTTACATAAATAATTTAGTGTGGCATAAAGTAAAAAAGTACACCATAATAATTTTTGTAATTTCTTTTGATATATATTTTCAAAAAGTATATAAATTCTGTTTATGGGTACCATTAAAATTATTTTTGTACCTTGATATATCTGATTTTATATAATGGTTTGTTTTTTGTTTTTGTTTTTTGTTTGCAAAAGATGATGGAAATTGTCAATTCTACCCATTTTAAATCATGTTGTATATATTTGGGAGTTTAAGAGAGAGGGAGGCTAGGAAAAATTACTATGTATTTAAATATAAAACACATATATATATTGTTTATAAAAAGATTGTTTTAATGTTCTCAGCTAAGATTTTTTATCTGTTGTCTTAAATTTGTTCTGCATTGTCATTTACAACAAGAAAATTAGTGACATAATTTTTAAATCTATAAACTTGAAATAATTGCCTTATCACATAGACTGTTGCAGGGATAGGAGCTAATAATAATCCACTAAATATAAAATATTGCTGTAAATGAAGCTATATAATCAATCATCTTCCCCCCTTGCAATGATATTTTATTAGGAACTAATGAATAAACTACTGAGTTGTAACTGAAGAGGATTCTATATTAAATAATAAACTCTTTGTGCCATAAATCTGGGATGATGTGAAGCTATTGGTAATCTTAAGTAAAAGTCTTTTACTTTGACACCCAACAAAGAACTGCTAATTTTAAGAAATACTGGCAGTCATTCCTTGGAAACATATCATTATTAAGGATTTTTTGAAGGAATGTTAATCATTCAGAAGCATAAATTTTTATCAAAAACCTTATTACTAAAATTTATGCTTAAACATGTTAATCTAATTAGGACAATTGAATAAAATCAACTTTTGCTTTTCCAGAAAAAATTCAATTTTACTTTCTGTAAAAAACAAGTATAATTTGGTAAATTGAATGATTGCCAGTAAATTGAAATAAAGGTAAAACTTATCTAAATAGATATTAAGATAAGTTATGAAACTATGTTTATTTTTAGATTTTTTAACATTTACCTTTATATGCAACTCAAAAGATACCATCCAGATCAGAGCTTTTCCTCTCTACTGCTCTATTAGAGTACAAACTCCATTTAGTCAACCAATATTTGTGACTGATGTCAAAGGACACAGTCAATATAGCCAAAAAGCTCTCAGTATTGTAAAGTTTCTTTGATTGCTTTACCTTGAGACTAAGCAGTGCCATCTTTCACAATAACAAGACCCAAAAGTTGAACTTTAGAAAGCTCTGGTGATTAGCAACATTTTCTTTACCAATTTTTTTCATTTCTACCATCATTTTTAAGACACAGTGCAAGTTAAGACTTTTACCCTTGGCCAATGTAATAAAGTTATCTTTAACATTACACATAATTTTATTTATACTTCTTTTTTCTGCCTGAAAATATTTCACTTAGAAATAGAATAATCATCAATCTTTCCAGAAATGTTATTTATAAGAGATTTGAGTGTTGCAATCAAAGCAGTAGAACTTTCTCCAAATCATAATGCAGTAGGAGCTAAATTTTTTCCAGTATTTTTTTTTTTTTGGAATAAAAAAAAGGAAAAGCACTTTTTAACTTTTCTTAAAACCTGGAGATACTGTTCATCTTCATTATCAAAAGTATCTAAAAAAGTTTTTGTCAAATTTCTCAATAACAAATGCTTTCTGTTTTCTAATGGAAACTTTCAATCTTTGAAATTTCATTTTTACTTTTATTTTTTATTTCTTAGCTTTTTACAATATTTTGGAAATTTTATCATTCCCCAACATTTTTTTAACATACTATCCTTTCGGTTTGTTGAGAAAATCTAAATACTGTCTAGTTTTAAATCTTTTTGTTTCATCTTTCATGATGATATCTTCACAATATTTTTAACATCAAGCATTTTTAAAAAAAATCCTCTTTTTAAAAACATATTTTCACTTAAACATTTTCTATGTTTGTTTAAAACTTTTCTTTTCCTTTCTAAGTCAACAATCTTGTCTTTAAATGGCAAATGGAAGAATTCATTAAAAGTTTTATATCTTGATAATTTTATTTATTACTTGTATAAAGTCAATTTGAAATTGGATTGAATTACAGATTGCTAAGTATTTTGCTATAATGTAATAAATTTTCTTTTGGTAAAGGAAAAGTTTTTATATTTTTTTTGAAAATATACATAAAAGGAATCACAAAATTGTTATGGATTTTGTTTTATGTCCCACCCAAATGTATATGTATATGTAAATATGTATATATATGTGTGTGTGTGTGTGTGTGTGTGTGTGTGTGTGTGTGTGTGTGTGTGTGTGTGTGTGTGTGTGTGTGTGTGTGTGTGTGTACACATACATATATATTTATACACACACATATATACACACTTAACCACACAATCAATGCTCAACTTATACATTACGATTTTTTTAAATTGTTGTCAATATTATCATACATTTTGAAAAACATTAAGAATAGAACACATAAACAGAATTATTTCGATGATAATAATAAATTTGACTTTGTGGATGGTGAAAAAAAGTTAATAAAACCATAAACGTGGCTAGTTAAATAAAAAAAAAAAGTAAATTAATTACTATTGTTATGCACATGAATACAGCTTCTTTTGAAACATTCTTGACTTATCAATAAATAACTAGTGTTACCACCTCTAGATGTTATTACAGCCTGACAGTGCTGTGATATAATTTCAATTAGAGGTCTAATCATTTCTTGAGGTATGTCTTCTAACACACAGATAAGACTTTGTAACAGCTTGTCTAAGCTGTTAGGTGGTGGATGTTGGCTTCTAATCAGGCATCCCATTATGTCCCAAAGATGCTCTATTGGGCTCATATCTAAACTGCAAGCTAGCCACTCTAAAACTTGAATATTAACATCATTCAAATATTCATTAACAAAGTGTGCCACATGTGGTCTAGCATTTTCCTGCATTAGAAGGAATCCACCTCTGGTAGTGGAAAAGGTACCACAAAAGGTTCTAAAATGTCTGCTCTGTATTGTTGAGAAGTCAGATACCCACCATTAACAACAAAAATTTCTGTGCAACCTGTTAAAGATATTCCACTCCATAACATCACTGAGTTTTTTCTGTATAAAGTAGTTTCTTGAAAGACAAAGTCTTCTTCTTATGATATATTGACTAACAGCAGTTCCATAAACCTCAGCAAGTCTTATTTTGAGAACTTTGTGCAGTAGTGAGCTGTTCTCTCAGTGTTTGA
Organism: Hydra viridissima; assembly: GCF_058129835.1. Classification (NCBI taxonomy): domain Eukaryota; kingdom Metazoa; phylum Cnidaria; class Hydrozoa; order Anthoathecata; family Hydridae; genus Hydra; species Hydra viridissima. Next base: position 9,680,490 of record NW_028324309.1, read on the forward strand.
AGCATTAAAAATCAGTCTTCCATGATATTAGTAGCTCATAGTCTGCCTCTGCCAAATCATCTAGCATGTTCATTGGTCTCTGTTGTATGAGACATTTTAAAGCTTCTTCCAAGTTTTCAATTTGTTAATCCCTTATTGGACGAACCAGCTATTGCAACACATTTATCACAATTTGAATTTCGTCTAACATGTTGCGTTACAAACAGATGTGTTTCTCAAATGACAGTTATCTTTTCTACTGTTAAAACAATTTAAAACCAATACATATAGGTTTAATTACTGCAAAAACATACTATTAATGAAAAGCTGCTATAACTTCAAAATTAAATAAGGAAAATGGACTAAATCCTATAAAAGGCATAAGAATAAACATTTTTATCATATTTTTAATTGAGAAATCTGGAAATACATAATATTTATATATATATATATATATATACATTTATATATACATATATATATATACTTTTAGCATTGCCGAGTTTTCAACAATTTTTTAAAAGTTGGTTGGTAGATAATCTTCCTGAGGATGTCCAATTATATATAAATTTCAATCTTCAAAAAGAAAATGGCATGTATATATTATTATTAGTTTTACAATAATATTCATAGTTCTTAATGCTGAATGGTAATGAATAGATAAAACTAAAAGCATTATTTGCTGTTTTGAATTTTAATTAAGCATTATTTATTTTTTATACTTCAGAGTTTACACTGAAATGCGATCTTTGTGATGTTTTAATTAATCCTTTAAACTTTCCAAAAGGTAGACTTCTGGTAAGTATGGCTGCTTTCAGGCTGCTTATTTCACAAGTTGTGTTTTTTAAAGTATTTTTTAATTTAAAGAAGCTTGTTAGGTAGAGTTATAAAAATGTTTGCAAATCTTTAACTATGATATAGATGTTTTGAGGTTGTTCTTTTGATAATTGTAATTACATTAGTTCTTAAAGATTTCTATTTGCCAATACACCTTGATAAACAAATAGAAGAATCTAGGCATATAAGTTAATACAAAAGTTAGTTTAAATGTTGTAGTTTTTCCCTGAAAATCTATACTTTCAGTAAGTAATAATGAAATGCACTTTTAGTAAGTAATAATAAAAAATTGTTGGTTTGTCTGTTAATATACATAACCATGCTTTGGCCTCTATGATATCTTTTATGGCCTGAAAATGATGAAAATTTAAATCCATTTAACTAAACTATTTTATATAAGCATGAATCTAATAACTTGGTTTCAAAAAATGGATTTCTAGGCTCTTGGGCTTCACCCCATGTAGGTAGCATTCTTAAGACAGCTCAGTGCAAAAACAGATATTTTTCAAGGTTGTGGTTTTTTATGAATGAATTAAAATTAATTTTGTTCTTAGATGCTTGAAACTTGTCTCAATGTTCATAATGTTTCTACTGCAAAAAGCAAGCAGTTTCCCACATTGAGTATTTATAATTTGAAACCAAAGCAGTTTATCAGAAGCCATGATGTTTGTGAGTCTGTGCTCTATGGCTTACCTAATATTCTCAAACCTGCTACTTGTTGGAAGTTAGATTGGGAAGAATTAGAGAAAAATCAAAGTTACTTCTTGGGTGTCAATGCATATTTGGAAAAGGAGGTTTCAAAGTTTAAAAATCATAATTTACTCTTATAAATATATAGTTATGTTTTATCTTTCCAGTTCATAAGTATCATTTTTACTGAAGAAAATTGTCCTACATGTTTTTTTTTTTTGAAATCTTTAACTTTTATTTTAGTCTTGTTTTAAAGGTTTGTTTGAAGATGATAAGATTTTTCTTCTATTTTATAATAAACTCGTCAGTATTACAGATTACTTAACCAAGGAAGTGCTCTTTCCTCATCTCATCCTCTGTGAAGATTCCCTTTCTTAGACAAAACCTAGAGTGTCATGTTTTGTAATTAAAAACTCAAAAATGGAAAGATATGGTTCCACAATTAAATGTGTTTTCATTAATGTTACACCCAAAATTAAAAATAAAAACCTTTCTAAAATCTATATTTGTTTCAAAATTTTAAGAAAGGCTACATTCCAGCGAATTTCACTTAAATAGACAGACATGAAAGTTTTTCATATTTGAAAACAACAAAAGCATCTATTTTCATATTAAAATCACTATCCAGATAATCTTTAGTAAAAAGATTAAGTTATCATTTACTTATGCAAAAAAAATCTTTATTCTAGAACATTTTAAAATTCTGTGTAGAATGGGCAGGCTACTAATTAGTAGTTTAATTTTGATTAAGCAAAGCTTGTAAGTTTTGTCTACTTTTCTAAGGTTTTTTTTTGCTTGATTTTAGTTTTGCAATTTTCTTTGTGTCGCTTTATTGTTAAAGCTTTTTTTGATTGATTTTAATTACTTTATATTTAATTTTAAAGAATTTCAGTTATGTTTTTCCATATATTACTTAAATATCATTATATAGTTTAAATTTATTGTTATTTACCTGTTAATGTATCTATTTACCTCCTGATGTATCTAGGGTTTAACTCTTTTACTCGAGCAGTCTAAAGATGGAATTAGTTCATACTTTCTCTTGCTTCCTTCTACTGGTAATACAATGCTTATCAAATCAATTGCCATCAATGATATTTTAATGCCGCACAATTCTGGATTGAATGCACATGATATAAGTATACCATACGAAGTAGATGCACAAATGAGTCAGGTAAATTTTTATTCTTTATTTAAAGGAGTTTGCTTACAGTTAACTTTTTAAATGATTTTTGTAAGTGTATCAACTGGACTGAAAATGCATCATGCATGCAATCACTTTTTGACAAAGTGCAAAATGGTTTTTCATCACAATTAGTTCAGTAACCCTTGTCCTGGTGTCAAACAACTAAACATGCCTTTTTAGCTGTTTGACATCAGGACCAAGGTTGTTGGAAGTTGACTTGACCTCAAAGTTGATGACGTTAAAATTTCAACATGTTAAGATGTTGATAAGTCCACTCATAGATCTTTTATAGGTTTTAAACACTATTTAGCAAAGAGAACAGTTGGCTTCATCTGTTTTCTGTTCTTCAACAACTTACAGCTGATTTTCAACAAGTTTTTTTGATCTTCCTATTTAATCAGTAACCTTTTGATAATATTTACTAAACTTATAGGCCTCATAGTGGTGTTGTTAAATACATCTAGAGATTCAGCAGCCTTAATGAAAAAAGCAGTTCGTATCACCCTAGTGGTTGGATGAAAACATATATTTTTGAAGTGATTCGAACGTTTTCTGTCCTTTGTAATGCCATCCAAAAAAAAGCCAGTACTGCTATTCTTAGATGGTCACGCGACACATACAGATGAGAAACTTATGACTGATGAGAAATTTATGTAACAGATGAGAAACTTTCATTCAAAACCCACATGAATAACATTACTCTAACGGCAAAAGTTAGCCGAAGTTGTGCATTACGTTAACTTTGAGACGTCTTTGTTCATATATTTCTCTTTTTTTTTCAGTTTTTCAAACATTTTTTTTCTATTTTTAGGTCACATTTACGTTGTGCATGTTGAGTTTTGGTGACTAAAACCAAACTCAACATGCACAACGTAAATGTGACCGTATATGTCTTTCTAAAATCGTTTCATTTCAAAACAGAGCATTACGAATAATTTATTTCTGCCCCCAGAAATTTCCTTATGACATCCTGTATCTTGCATTCAAATTTCTTCGTTTCTATAAATTAATCCAGTTCTTAAATTGTTCATTTGTCTAGGATCAATAACACGGTCTCCTTCGAACCATGTTTCATAACTATTTTAATAATAGGACAACGTGTGGTTATAGCCTAAAATCAGTCATATTTTGTAGTTGTAGTGAGATTTTCAAATTAGCTATACTACAGAAACAGACTAAAGGTGGTATTAATTCCATTACATACTTGTGTATCTTTTCTCGGAACACCCTGCCGAACACCTTAAAAATAGATTTTATAAAACAATCTGTTGTTAAAGTCATTCCAGCATTTCAACCTCTATAACTTTTTTTTCTTTGTGTATATGTACGTTAAGGTTATGACTTTTTAACTTTTTGTGAAATGAATAATTTCCTGTATCGAATCAATGACCTTTTGCTCAAAGATAATGAAGACGGGCTTTATTCTGCTTTTTAGCAAGATTTATAGTATATAAGCTATCTGATAGTGCAACGCTAATAATAATCATTGTTTTTCAGAAATATATCTAAGTATTATTTTCGATTACTGAAAGAAATAAGATGTATGTACGAAGAATTGAAGAAAAATAATTGGAAAATAATAGCAGGATACCACTCAAAGTTCAAGTTGTTGGTCGCTATCTGTTCATGGAAGAATCCATCGAAGGTAGAAGCGAACGCATAAAGCAAATGGAGAAAAAAGTGACAAGCTTATTAAAACAAGGAAAATATAATTCATTGAATGAAGTTTTTGACATCACAGATGTCAATTGATAAATTTAGAAGATGGTGAATGGTTCTGTAGTGAGGAAAAAAGGTTGTATAATCTTCAGATGAAAAGCAAGGACAGGTCGGGTAACAACTGGAAAGGCTGCGAGTTCATCTACTTCGAGTACATCTACAACTATCCATCCATCAAAAAGAAGGAAAATGTCCTTGGAGCATACTGTAACAACAGCAGGTGCAGTACCAACAGCAACAACGTCACCTTCCGAATCAGAGACTAATACAGAATATTCAAGATTCTGAAGAACAGTCCATAAGTACAAGTAAAAAGTACAACAAAACCAAAACCGCAACCAAGTTAGTAACATTTTCAAAGTTGTCAACCAAAAAGGTAGTAACCATTTGTCGACAGTTATCTTAAGATGGGATCGACGTTCATAATGTTGCTTATTCAGATCCACTATTAAAGAAGCTGCTAAATTTAAAGAAGAAATGAAAAGAATATTACATTTTTGAAAACTGGTCACTGCATTTTGATGGTAAACGTATTAATCACCAAGAATATCAAGTGTTAATGTTGAAGAATACTGTTGTCAAAGGCATAACACCCGTTCTTGATGAATACAATTTATTGAAGAGTATAAAGATGATTGTAGCGGACACTACGAATTTGAACACTGGAAGAAGAAATGGGATCGTCACTCAGTTACAAAGACTGTTTTTTCAAGGAACCGAGAAGAACCACAATTCATTGCTTGTCAACACCATGTCCTTTTGCTAGTTCTTTGCGTAATAATGGATGAAGAACTTGGAGGAAACAATACGTCACCAAAATATCGAATATCCTTTTATTCTGGAACTTGTAAAGAACTACGAACAGCTCAAAAAGAATTTCAAGAATGGTAAAGGAGTGATTACTGAAACAGCAGGATGCCGCAATGACATGAAATTTCTATTTCATTTAATTCGAGTTTTCCGGTTTTTTGAAAAATCTGGAGTATTTTCTTAAGTATAGTTTCAGAAAACACCAAACTTAAGTAATTTAACTCTTTTGGAATTCATAGTTCTACCAGAGAGAAAAGACTCACTACTTGATATTTGTCAATTTATCTCTTATGTATGGTTAGACCATTGGTTTACTGACCAAATGTACAATACATATGATTATCAGAAGTTATGTAGCAGTTTGCAGGTTCACAAGAAAGCATTAAACTCGGTGAAAAAGTTATAGAATTAGGGACCATTGACACTGGAAATGCCCAGAAGGAATCAGTGCGTAGAATGTTTAATGAAGTGTCTTAAAGAACATTTTAACGTCTGTAAAAAGAAAGAGAACGTTCAACTTAGAATCGTTTTGTCTAACAAAACATAAGAATTATTTATGGTTTAGTTGGACTAAATACTTCACATTCTTTTTCATTTTATGCGGTAGCTTTTCGTTTTTATAGAGTTGATATTTAAGCTTGTAATCTTATCCTTAACAACCTTTCTAATAACATTTAGGGTAAATGGTAGTTTGAACCATGTAATATTTCGCTTATTACTTAACTCTTAAATTTCTGTTTATAATTTTCTATTTATTTCTTAACTAGTAACGATTCGTCATAACAGGTAGCTGCTTCGTTGAATACTTGCTCATTAGATGGTAATCTTAATAAAACCTAAGTTCCAATCAAATGGATACTCGGGAGTGGTTTGACTCTTTATGTAGGTTATTTATTATGTGTGTATTATGTATGTAGGTTATTTGGTTGCCTGGCTTGCTGCTGGTTTGGCAAGTAAACTTTTTTAAGGTCAATTTAATATCAAGGTAGTTAACGATTTTTATGTTGCATTGAATATTTTATCTGGAGCCTTTAAACATTTTTGCGATTTCCTAACTTTTTCTGACTCTGAACCACTTTTCTTTTCCGATTCTGAACTACTTAAATTCTTGAAAACCGTCATAAGATTCTCTCGGTAAATACCTTTATATTTTTTTTGTTATAAACGGATGGTAGTTTATCTAGTAGAAAGATATCCATCAATTCATATGCTTCAGCACCATTATATGCACACATTGATACACCGAATTGCATCATTTTTCCGTTAATTTCTCCTTATCATTCTTTTTTCTTCAGTACCAACGTGTTTTTCAGAAAAAGACATTAAGACATGTACCAGAAAAAATCTGCGCGGACATTATAAAGGATATTTATTTAACTATTGTATTTCGATATTGAATGTTATATATATTTTGAAAGTACATATATTAACATTCTTAAATTTCACTTAAGAAAGTTTGTGAAGTTTTGTACGTGAGAACACACGCACTTTGCGTTTTACACTCGACATCAGCTTTTGCACTCGACATCAGCTTTTGTCTTTGACTGGACTTTCTTGGTAGCTCTAATCCATTTATTTTTGAAGTCTTTAATGTTTTTGGCTTCTTTTACATTGAACCTTAGTTTTCTTTTGACAAGAGCCCAATATCTTTCGATAGGACGTAGTTCGGGACAATTTCGTGGATTGCAGTGTTTTTCAACGAAATCTACTTTATGTTTAAGGCAGTTTAAAGTTGTCCCAGAGTAGTGACATGATGCGAAATCAGGCCAAAATAACGGGTTACCCGTGTGTGTTCTTAAAAACGGCAAAAGACGTTTCTTGAGGCATTTTTTTATGTATATTTTGGTGCTAATTGTTCCCGTAGTGACAAAACAAGAGCTTTTCACCACATTCACCAATTGCTTGCCAAACTAAGAATTTTTTAGTAAATTTTTGCATTCCAATGCATTTATAATTGGAATTCAGTTTCTTGCAATTAATTGCTGAATAATATTGGTGTCCTGGAAAAGATCGGAAATATGCAGCACAATAAGTTTCATCGTCAATAATCAAACAAGAATTTTTAGCACATAATTTTTTATAGAGCAGCTTTGAACATCGAATTGCGATAATTTCTTGCTTTTCTTCACGACGAGGAACTTTTTTCTTTTTATAAGATTTATAGCCACAATTTCTCTTTACTCTTTGTATAGTTGAAGCACTTAAACTTATTCGCTAAAGTTCGAAAAGAAATCTGCGGTTTTCTGTCTAAGACATCTTCCACTTTTTTTTACCAAGATCTTGTCTAACAAAACATTTTTTTCTTCCACTTCCTGATTTTCATTTGGTTGCACCAGTGTCCTTAAATCGTTTTACAATACTCTGCATTGTTCACAAAGCAATCTGCAGCTCTTTAGAAATTGTTTTGTTTGATACACCAGGATTTTCCACAAGAAAAAATGCAAAATTTTTTTTCGCTTCTTATCTTGATTTGATGACATTTCAATTATAACTAATTGTTTTAATAACAGAGGTGTTCAAATTTTGAATAACATTAATACAATGACAGTTTAAAACTATTTAAAATGATGCGCAGTTTCCGTAAACACCACACGCAGAACACGCGCAGATTTTTTTCTGGTACATGTTTTATTTTTCTCATTTTAGAAATCTTAACTACAATTTCGAAATGTTTGTCAACAAATATTGTTTTCTCTACTGGCGTACTAACTTGGCATATGGAAGGAAAATAAAGTGACAATTACCAATATTTTTTAATTTATTAATACAAATAAAATCTAATAAAAGCCCATCTTATTATCTGTATCAGCTTCCATAAAACATAACTGCTGAATGCAGCTATATCCATTCCGTATCACTTAAAAATTAAGTGCGCCAGGTTTTTATACAATTAGGCAAAATGATATCCATTTTGTTACTTTCTTATGATTTTATCATTTATCGTCAGGTTTTTTTAAATTAAAAAACATTTGTAAATAGCTCAATATTCAATTATTGGATTATTTAGATTTTAATAGGTTTGTTTTTAACCTATATCCCGCATGGTCTAGTGGCTAGGATTTCTGGTTTTCACCCAGGCGGCCGGGGTTCGATTCCCCGTGCGGGAAGCTCTATTCCTTTTCTTGAAAATTTATGGTTATTAATAGTTTATTTCTAAATTTAGATCGAAGTTGCGTCGACATACAATCCCTTTAATATTTCTTCTGGTCTATATACAACTCAAAATAATTGCATCCCAAAGTCAAAGCCAAGTCTTTCAAATTTTGATTTTGAAGACAAATTTTGCGCAATGAAAAGGGCTAAAGTATGTTTAATATATTATAGCCGTGTTATTATGTAATAGCATATAATGCGAATAAAGTGTCTATAAAAGTTCATGAATTTAAAAGAAGATACTGCTTATGTATTTAATTTATTTTGCATTTAGGATTCAAATGAATTAGAGATGAATGTGGCTAAAAAACACGTTCCGAACTTTAGCTATCATTCGCTTGTTAAAAAGAGTAGAAGCGTTGTCGAACCATTAACTCACAATGGTCGAGCCATCAAGTCTCAATGGTCGAACCATCAAGTCTCAATGGTCGAACCATCAAGTTTAAATGGTTTGAGAGGGCTTAATGAGAAAAGAAGTGTTCTACAATTTGAGCCAAAGTCGTCACCATTTCCTTCTCAACTTTAAGTTATTTTCGGAAAATAGCTTTTTATTTAGCGTCATTTGCTTAGTCTCATGTCTTTGTGTTGGAATAGTTAGAAGACTAGCTTCACTCTAAAAAAAAATCCGTTGTATACAACGAATTGGGTAACAGATCAATCCGTCGCTATTGCACCAACGGCTTTTCCGTTAAGTTAACGGATTAAAGTTTTAACGGATTGAAGTCCGTTGATATTTTTCCGATTAAACAATCCTTTTAAATAAAGGAGTTATTACGTTAGTGCATCAAATTATCCCCTGTTTTTATTTAGTTAAAATAACGTTATTGTAGGGAATAATCAGTTACACTGTTGTAAAAAATGACCAAAAACTACTTTGAGCTGACCCGAGAAAACTGCTTTGACAGGGTGAAACTACAATGTTTCCTGACTCCAAAAATGTAAAATTTGAAATCTAACTATTTCGTCCGAGAAAATAATTTCGATTTTTAGTTTTTAGTACTTTGCACAATAGGGCGAAATGACAGCTTTTCAAATTTTGCATTTTTACAGCATTCAAAAACTCTTCAAAATAAGCATTTATTACTCCAAAACATAACTGTCTAAAACTCACTTGAATAATAGTTTATTCTGACACAACTGATATAGTTTTTCATTAACAGGATGGAAATAATAAACACTTTCTTAAATAATTCTTTTAGTTATTCTAAGCCAAAACACAAAAACAACCTCTTGATTCTAAACACATAAAGAGCAAATGGTACATAAAATAAATTCTTCTCAATATTTGATTCTTCACAAATGCTTGCTGTTGTAGTCCACAACACATGAAAGAAGCCTCTTTGCATACTCAGGATGATTGCGGTCTCTTTTGTATCTCTGCCAATGTGAGCTGAAATTATGATGCATTGATTCTGTTGCCTGCTCACTAAAGATCCCCAAGGGAGCCCTTTTGATCTCAATGAATTGCTTCACATGGAAGAAAACAGCATGAACTTTTGGAGTCACACTGATGTTCATGATTGCCAAATATGAGTCTCTGAAGCGATCAATTTTTTCAGAAAAGTCATCCTCCAGAACCATACCAAAACATGCTGTCACCACAGACTTAAACTTTCGAAGGGCATCAATGATTCCAAAGACTTGAAAAGCAGACTCAGTCTCTGCAATTCTTTGAAGGAGGTCAAGATTGCTGAGAAGCTTGTGACAGGCATTCCCTGCAAACTGCCCACCATGGTATGGTTCTTGTTGAATGTGGAGAGCTGAGGGCCACTTGACAACATTGGGCCAAACTTCTGTCATGGCTTTGTACATGTGATTGACCACACCAAGGAGAAGATGGAGTTCCATTGGTGGTATGAGCTCCAAGATGAGTTTGTTTTCAGAACCAGATAGCAAAGGCTCATGCACTACATTGCCAAAAGATCTTGCCTTTTTGATATCACCACCAGGCTTAGCAAACTCTTGATAACAGGCAACAAGTGAGCCTAGTGTCCTCAAAGATCCTGATTGAGAAAGATGCTTTGATTCTGTGTTGCACCAAGAGCAAGGGTGAGTACTTGCATGGCTCTGAAGGCCACAAAGGATGTTGGCAAGTTTCATGTCGCATGAGACAACAAAGTTGACTTTGTCTAACTTGATTAAAGACAAGATCTGCCTCACATTTTCAAAGTTTTCTGGTAGTCCTTCTGATAAAGCCACAAGCATTTGACGCTTTACACTACTGTCTTTGGCAGTCCTCTGAGTTAAAAGTTTTTTCCGTGGTGGTGACCTTGAATCACAGTGAGAATCCAACTCCATGATGCCAAGAGAAACTTTCAGAAATCCTCCACCTCCATCAATTCCCAACTTGACAATATGATTCTGGAAAACTCTTCGAGAAAGCAGGACTTCATTCAAAAGCTCGGCAAGATCCTTGCAATGCACAACCACAAAGTCAGTGGAGTTACTCTCTGATAAAACTTGGATGCTGGTTTGAGTAAAAAACTCCGACAACTGTTTGCCAATGGCTTCAAACTTAGCTAGAAAACTAGTCTCCACAATCTTGGTGTCACTGACTCTGTTGATGGTTGATGCCAATTTCTTCATGCCAAGGTTGGGTTCAGGAAAAAGAGCTCTTGCACTTGAGCTTCCTAAAAATGAAATTATATTAACACTTTTTGTAATTTTAAGTTTTAAAATTAAAGGTATTCCCTCTGAACCTGCCATCTTTATATGTATATATAAAAGTATCACCTGTTTTAACTCTAAGTGGTGGGCCGCCTTTAGGATGCGATATTTTGGCAGTACCACCAGGTGTGGAAGGTTTAGTAGAGATGACTTGAGTAGCTATTTGCTCTGCAGCGAGTGGATCAGCTGTAGCTAGCTGCTTGAGATTCTCTTTAAAAGTGAATGGAGTGCACTGATGTGGCAGACCTCTTCCAACTAGACTCAAACAATCACCACATCTTTGAGGGGTACAATCTTCCACAGGTTTAGAATAGTCCACTGGGCTCTTCTAATTCAACTTCAAATGTCCAACTTGACAAATAAGACAGTTGCAACCTTGATCTCTTGTTGGTGGCAGGTTAACATCTTTTCCTTTATCTTTTCTCCGAAGAATTGTTCGACATGAGTCACAAATGCCTCTTGACACTCTGGTATCAGTCAAATCAAGACTTGTATGGTAATGCTTGAGGATCTTTTCAACAAGGAACTATGTCAACTCTCGAGAGCACTTCTTCAGACACAAGACACAGACAGATTTCCGACAATCTTCATGATTTTTTGAAAAATTTGGCATTTTGAAATTTTTCTCACACAACTGATAAGTGAAACACTTTAAATAAACATGTTCACTGCCAATTCCCGGAATTTTTAGCTTGTTTACAATTTTGATGCAAATCTTAAAACAAACATGTTCACTGCCTATTCCCGGAATTTTTAGCTTATTTACAATTTTGATGCAACAAAATGTTTATAATATAGTTCAACCATTAAATTGTAGGTAAAATTTTATCTTCTGAGTTAAAATAAATACAAATTATACTTGCTATATAGACTGTTATGTTTTAGAGTAATAAATGCTAATTTTGGAGAGTTTTTGAATGCTGTAAAAATGCAAAATTTGAAAAGCTGTCATTTTGCCCTATTGTGCAAAGTACTAAAAACTAAAAATCAAAATTATTTTCTTGGACGAAATAGTTAGATTTCAAATTTTACATTTTTGTAGTCAGGAAACATTGTAGTTTCACCCTGTCAAAGCGGTTTTCTCGGGTCAGCTCAAAGTAGTTTTTGGTCATTTTTTACAACAGTGGTTAAAATCACTCCATTATAATTAAAGAAGAATTAAGCCACATAGTATTGTAATTTGATAACAAAGTAATCCTTACATTTTTTAATATATGGATTATTTCATTATGATATTCTTAATACATATTGGTTCTTACCATTATAAATGTAATAATTACCACCCATCTAATACAAGCAGTACTAATTATACAAACTACCATGGTTGGGAGAAATATAGTGCTCAATTTGTTAGCAAGCTTCAAAAACTCTTTAACTGGACATTGAAAACTAATCAAATATTTGTAATAATGTAATTCAGTACACAAACTTTTAATTACAATCAAAATAGTTTTTAAATATATTTTTAATAGTCATTATATTTGAGGTTATAAAACATCTGTATAAAACACACACACCCATATACACAATAGATGTTTAAACTAAACCAATTGTTAACAAACTAGGTTTTAGGTTTTAACACTGCTGTTCTTAGTACATGTTTCACGCTTCAATTCCAGCAACGTGTTGTCAATTCCTAAAGGTAAATATAACATAAAATACAATAAAGAAAATATGGAACCTAAATTATATAAATAGTATGAAATGAAAATAAAATTTTACAAAGTACCTTTAAGAAATATTGCTATTGCTAATTCCTGATTTATAAATTGATAATAGAAATTTTTTTATTTTTTTTATTTCCGATACCATTTTCTAAAGATAAAGTTCGATGCAACAACTAAATAATATCTTTAATAAAAATGTGTAAAAAAAGATAATCTTACCTGATAACTGAAAGGTTCTATAATTTCCACATACTTCAAAACCTGTCAGGAAAAAAGTAAAAAAAAGGTCTCCAACTTAAATAACGATTAATTAAAACAAAAATAAATAAGCTCACCAAAAGAGATGCAAATAACAATATCAGAATTTCAATTTGATACCACATCCCTTGTGTCTAAGTAGTAAATTCTAAACGAATATAAACAAGGCATACATAAACTTAGTTGTACCTAACCGAAATAAATATCCCCATCAAAAGAAATGCAAATCAAAATCTAATTTTTAATTTTACAACTAATTTAAACTTACAGCGTGATATTGCATACCATGTGTCTAAAATAGCAAATTATAAGGATATAAACAAGCCATATAAAGATAATTGTGTAACTCACCATTTAGTTTACACTAAAACTGTGTAACTACAAAAAAGCTGGCAAATTAAACTTATTGCAACAAACCTTTTATCTACAATGTAAATGTGATTTAAAGATCCTGTAAACAAAAAATATTGTTAACAACTCATTTTTTACAATATTTGTCTGATGTAACTGACAAATTTATTTTTAAAAAAATACAATAACAAGGAACAGATAACTGTAATACTTGAACATGATTAAGCCATTGTAAGCTAATGTCCATGTAATTCCTTAACTTGCTTAAACTACATATTAAAGCTAAAAACATATAAGATAATAATACAAATATTAAAAATTATAACACATCTATATATTTTTTTATAGTTAAATGATTATAAAAAAAACAACTTTTTTGGTAAAAATGATGGAGTGACGTTAAGAACAGATTCTTGGATCTAAGGATAAAATCTGTTTTTAGGGTGTACGAAAGGGTGTTCCAAGAAAGGATACCCTGATATGTAATGGAATTTATTCCATGTTTAGTTGTCTGTTTATATATATATATATATATATATATATATATATATATATATATATATATATATATATATATATATATATATATATATATATATATATATAGACACACACACACACACACATATATACATACATACACTTGAACAAAATAAAATGAAACTAACTAGTGGTAGTTGAACTTGCAGCTTGATCTCATCAGGAATTATTGTTGACTGCTGGCTTTCATAATGTTTTCTTAACTTTATGAAACTAATGAAAACTCTGTTGCATTTATAAAAAGTGCATTTGACTTCATGTAAATTTCGAAAATGAGAAAAAAGGATATGTAATGATGAAAAATATAATCTACAGAGGAAGCACTTCATAACTTTTTTCGGAAACCATTTTTAAAAAAATTTTTTTTTTCCAACGGATTTTATTATTTAATTCGTTGAATTAATGGAATTTCGAAGACTACGTAATTTGTTAACTTTATTCCGTTAATTTTGTTGTTTTTGGAAACGAATTACTTCGTTAATTTAACGGAGACACGCAATCCGTTACTTTTTCTAACGGATTGTTTTTAGAGTGTTCTTTTTATCTAGTTTAACAAACGAATAAATTAAAAAAATTAAAAGATTAGTATAATAAAGTATATTAAATCTCTTTAGGTAAAATATTTCTTCGTTTTTTAGTTTAACATGCTTTCAGCACAAATTCTTCTGATCTTATCGAAATTGAATGAATATTTGGTCACAAGTGCAATAAAAATGATCATTGTAAAAACCGTTAATTTAATGATCGTTACTAAAAAAAGTGTAGCAATCTGAAATTACGAAAATAATTACGAAATGTTAAAGTAAAAATCTGTTAGAAATACTGTCTGTAAGCCTATGTATAAAAAAAATTCGATTTAATAAACTGTTCTTCAAGTAAATTCTCTGTATACCTGCTGTCTGGCAGCTGTGAGCACCGAAGCGTGATAGCCTGATTGCTCAGCGAAAGTTTGCAATAGTCTCTTGAATCTAAGAGCTCTGCAAAATAAAAAGTGAAGAAAAACAGGAACTTAAAAGATGTTGGTAATACTTGCTTGCATGTTTGTTGTTGCATATGCAGGTACCTTCCTTTTTTGTTGTTGTTGTTGTTTATCTTTAAAGTTTTTCTAGTGATAAAAAAAAGCACTTTGCTGCAAATGCTAATTTTATTTTTGATCCTAAAATAATCTCTTATAAACCTGATTGATTCCTTTCTACTGAATGGCCTAAAGCATCGTGTATTCAGAGACTTACCTACAATTTAAATGATTGACGGACTTAAAAAAAATAGGAAGAAAACTTAATAAAATTTTAGAATGGGAAATAACAAATGTCCAGTTAAATTGGTTTATAATTGCAGTTTTTAACAACTGAACCATGACAATATTTTTTAAAAGAAATATTTTTGGTTAAATGATTTTTAAAACCTAGTAAAAACTATAATCCTCTTACGTAATCTTTCAATGTTATAGAATTAACGATTGCATAAAAAATAATTTTAAAAACCAATAAAAGTTGATGCAGTAATCGTTTGAGATACGGGGATTAAAATATTTAAGATTGGTGCTTAAAATTCAGAATTATCTAAACGGAATTATCGGCGTTCACAATAAGTGATAATGAACCATTTAAAAATGAAATTACTTTTTTACTCTTGGTTCTTCTACAATCAAAGTCTTTAAAGCTACATTAAGTGAGATGATTGAAATAAACACCATAGTTCCACAAAACCTCTCGCTAGGTATCTCAAAAGGATTAAATATCTGTTGTCGTTTGATGCTTATGAGAAACTAAAATATCTGTTGTCGTTTAATTAAAGTTAAAGAGAAAGAAGGCCCAAAACGTGGAAAGTTTTTGAGTCTTTAAGCAGCGGGTCACAAAAGAAAAGATTTTTTGCATCTATACCTAAAAAGGCGAAAGTTTCCTTTAGCTGAAAGGGATAAAATGAACAAGCATATGGTATTTTTAAAATAGTGTTTTAAAGTAGTTATCAATCTAAACATTATATTCCATAAAGTAATTGGGATTTATAATGTTATAAAACCTTTGCAAGTTTCCTGACTTTTTGTTTGACTAAAATATTAAAAAACCTCAAATTTTGTTCTTTCTACCCAAGTTACCAAGTAATCTGTTCCTTACATAATGTTTTTCTCGTCGCAAAAAAAAAAAAGAAAAGAAAATGATTAGCAGTAAAAAATAAAAATTAATAAAAAAAGCCTAAGCTTACCCCTTTTTATTGCCCCTTTTTATTTTAAGAGAATATTTATCTTAAGCTATTTACCTAAACTTCTTCAATTTTTTTCCTGGTCATTCCGACAAGTTCGCGAAAAATGTTCTATTTTTTTTGGTTTTACGCTGCAAGTTTTTTTTTTTTTTTTATCAAGTATTTAAATTTTTTTAATATTTCTAAACAGTTCTGTTTACAAGAATATCTCAAATATATCATCCAAAATATCATTTCTAAAGAACTAAGTATCAATAGCTTAGTTCCGAAAATTTCGTAATCAATTGGGAGTACTTAAAATATATTGGCTTTAAGAAGTAAATTATGGTGTGACTTGAATGAAACACTCCCTAAAGATAGCAGTATCCCTAAAGATAGTAGTAGGGATGCCACTATAGTTTAATATGTTTAACTGCTTAACTATGTTTGGGATCTATTAGGTCAACACACACACACACACAACTGTTTTATCTTATTTAACGGAGATTGAATTGAAAGTTTTAACAACTTTCAATGCTTTTTTGAATAAACTAACTACTTAATTGTTAATTTATTTGGAATAGAAACTCTTTGAAAAACACTAGCAAGACTCTCTTTTAAAAGATAATAACCTTCTGCTGATCATATGAACTAACCTTCTTGTCTGTTCCATCTGCATACTTTTAAGAATTAATACAAATTTGGTAGTTATTGCGTTTGCGACAACTATAAGTGTTTCTAGAAAGGTACGACGGACTTAGGTGATTTCATAAACTTTCAAACTGTTTGTGTTTGCAGGGAGAGAACCGTACTTAGGTGAAGATATTGATATTTTAATTGAGAAGAGCAAACGATCCGGCGTAACAGCTATTTCTCGTGGTATGTTCATCATCAACTTCGAATATCCTTTTTTTCGAAAAAGTTGTTTTTTGATTTAACGGATATGGATTTTGAAAAAAAAAACAGGACTTCGTCAAAACGTAACATAAATAGAGAAACTGCAGAGTTAGTGTGTGTGTGTTTTCCTATGTATTTATTGAAGTTTTTTTTTAACTGGAGTTCATCGATGGTTTCTTTTTCTTGGCGCAAATATTTTCTTCACGTAAATAAACAGGATTTAATTTTTCTTCAAAGAAAGTTTCTTTTTCTTTTTCAAAATTTCTTTTGTTCAGAAAGCCCAATTACAGAAGAGCAAAAGCGAGATTATGAGCGCTACAATACAAAATTTACAGAGATAGCCAAAGCGTACGCCGAAGGCTATAAAGGTATTCTTTTAACTGTTTATAGAGATCTATGTCGTGGAAAAGATAACTTGTGCGAGTTTTCATGACATTTACTCATTTTAAATTGGCTTTAATTTGCAATCTGGTAAATCTAGTTGCATTTACACAGCCATTCACTTGCGTTCTTCTTTTCATTATTTTAATTGCTTTCCGTATTACTTGCAATTTTAGCTGCTATAAAAGCAGTTCAAGCACGTGCTATTATAGCTCAGAAACGTCTTCAACAGATGCAAGTCAATAATATTCGCTCCTCAATTCCTGACGTTCCAGATCGTGGTAAAACAGAAAGATCAGATACTTCGCTCTTCAATTTTCCAGCCACAAACGAGGTTATTCTAAAAAAATAACAATTTTAAAAATATCTTTTTAAAAATATTTTTGAAAAGTTTTTATGTCAAAGAGTCACTCAGCTATTGTTGTAGTTGCTTACGCTTCTCTGCCGGTCTTCTTAAGTTTTGGTCCGATATGGTTTTGTTACAACCTTTATCTGATAAATAACGATATTTCAACCAGTACTTGTAAAAAAAGCGCTTCGATAAACAACGGTTTTTTTTGTTATTTGTGTAGAATTTTGGTTTTTGTCTTTACATAGGTAACTGAAAATGGTATTGAAAAATCTGAAATACCGCACCCAGTAAATAATGACCATAGAGTGTTTGAACGATCAGTACAACCTAAAGCAAAAGAAAACAACTGTAAGGTTTTAAATCATATAAGTAACAACAGGACTGATTGACAATTTTGACCAACCTTAATTTACTCAGTAGAAAGGAATGACAGAGGGGCTCAATAAGTGATTATAACAGACAATCAAAAACGGGGTAAATAGCGTTTTACTCAGCATTACTCAACGGACAAACTTTTTTATAAAACTTTCTTTTTTTATTATGCTGCATTTTTCTAAACATGGTTTTAGTTTCTAGATAATTAAACTTCACATTTAAACTGATGCCAAAATGTTTTTTATAAAATTTTTGTTTAGTTGGAGGGGAACCAATTGGAGATTATCAAAGAGATGATATCGGTGAGAATTATGTGTTGCTACACTTTTATTTAGAAATTGTCACCGATTTCTAAAAGTGTTTTTGAGATACACCTCCTTTTAATTGGATAAAACTTTGATTTGCGAAACTTCAAAAAAGTTCATCAAAAGTCTTTTAAATTTTTTTATTTTCTACGTTTTAATTTTGTTATTATCTTTTTATGCCCGTTTTTTGTTTTTTACCCACAAGGCCGTTTTTTGTCTTTAACCCAAATGTAACCGTTAGTGTTTTTTACACAAATTATAGAGGTCTGCAGCGAATAGTTTCTCGCTAATCAAAAAGTAGAACTGTATTGTTTCATAATTAATAGAATTGTATATAATCTATTATCATCCTCAAATTTAAAAATCAACCTATTTACAACTAATACCTATTTATACCTATTTATAACTAGTAAGAAACCTGTTAGACTCAAATTAATAAAATGTATTCAATAGCACATGCAGATGATTTATCAGGACCAACGGTTTATTTCCAACACCAAAAAAAAAAAAGATCTTCTGATGAACCAAGAAAAGTAATAAGTAAGCAAACTTGTCAGTTTTTTGATATTTTTTGAAAAAACATAGTGTTTTAGTAAAAAAAAAAACAATTTAGCTTTAAAACAAAATTTTTATCATCTCAAACGCTTAGACTTTATAAACAGCTAACAAATTTAATTTCCAGCACGTCATCGTCGAAGTCGTATGCCATACCTTGGACAAAATTTAGACGCCCTCGGTATTGTTAGAGCAAAGCCAAACTGGGAGAAACCTGTTAAAAAATCTCTGCCTAACGCACAGTCATCTGCATCAACTGCCGATCCATTAATTCCAAACCCATACTTTTCACAGCATTTCCAACCAGGTAAGTTTTCAAGGAATTTAATAAAAAAAGTTCACTGAATCTTACAAACTGTTTTACTTTTGATAGGCAAATGTAAAAGTAAATTTCAAAAATATGTTACTTTATTAGTTTACATGCAGTCTCCACCATCACAACAGCAGTTTGCACCAGAATCTTACCAACAACAGGCAGCGTTTTTCCGCGCATTTGCTCCTTCATATCCTGCACAGGCTCAGAATCAACAAATGAGCGGTTACTTCAACACACCTCAATCTGTCCAAATGAGAAGCTTCATCAACAACGCAATATACCCACCTTACTCATGTAGCTTTTTTTCCTTTATCAAAAGATTGTTACTTGTTTCATTTCCTATACTTACCAGTTTAGTAATGCGTATGCAATGAAGCATATCAAGCTTGAAAATGTTTTAATGGTAATAACAACACTTTTTAGACCAACAGAATTACGGGAAAGTGATAAGTAACCAACCCTCTTCTGTTGAGACAACTCAACGTAATGAAGAAGTAGTTCAAAAGAAAAGGAGCGCTTCACCTGAGCCAAGCGTTGGTAAAATTTGTTGTTTTGTTTTTTTTATACAAGTATATAATTTTTCGACAAACGCGCACGACGTAGTTTTGTAGCTCGTGTCTAAGATCCTTTATATTATTTAGTAGTTAAACAGGTATTTACCTTAACATTTCAGAAAAGTTAAACTACGCTGCAAGGCATCGCAACGTTTACCTTGATAATATAAGTGGAGATCCGTACAGTACGTAGGCGTGTCTTTTTTTTATATAGAACGTCAGTTTTATCTTGTTTATTTTTAATGTTTTGCATAAATTTTGGCAAATTAATTTATGTCTAGGTGGAGGAAGCGCTGTACTATCCAGGCAGAATGTCATTTATAAAAACTAACGCAAATTGATGCTTTATGCCTTTTGTCCTGGCTTAAAAATGTTTTGGTGTAAACGGCCCTTTTGTAAATTAGTGATACGGTGTAACCGGTGCATTGTAAATTATGAATTGAATGTTTTCATATTTATTATTGAGTGTAAACATTTTGTTTTCTATAACAAGTAGAGAAATTATTTTTATTTTGTTTTTTATGACAAATGGAAAAAGTTTTAGATTTCTCTTGATTTGCTAAGATTAACTTACTTGATGGTAGTTTTTTAGAAAAATATAAATGTTTAATTAAGTTAATCTGCCACCATAAAAGGGGATATTGGATTTTAGCAACTAAATTACTTGCTGCAAATTATAGATTGAGCAGCCTTGCGACGAATGATTTATTTTATATTTAAATAATTAAAAAAAAAAAAACTAGTAGTTAAAAAAAAAAAAAGATAAATTAGTTTAAGGTGGTGGTAAAGATATAAAAAAGCTATTTGTTGAAAATCTTTATTAAAATCTTTTGAAAGCAAAATTAAAAATCCTTTTGTACATAAGTGTATTACGATATGTTTCTTAACCGTTTGAGTTAGCATAAACTATTTTACCCAAAGAATCATTGCTGCTCTTGCAAAAATATTGATTTTTTCAATAAATGCTGATACAAATTTACATCCCAACTGGATTTTCATCAGATATTCAGCGTGTTATGTAAAATCTATTGGTAATCCGAAGTATTAGACCAGCATAAACACAGCTTCAAAATTTCAAGCCAAATGCTCAGTTCTATCTAGAGGTTATCCAAAAAATTTGAAACAGAGAATAATGCAAAACAAAAGATAAAATGATCAAAAAATGCGATATCTACTCAGTAAGCAATAATTTGATAAAAATCTACAATTTCTTTTTCTTTCAATTTATCACCGAATCCTTTTCTTCTGGCTCAGAATCCTTTTCTATGCTTTATCTCTTCATCTATAGACTTGTTCTTCATTCGCCTAATCAGCAAATCATCTAAATCTATCGCCACACCTTTTTAAATTTCCCCTTTTCAACCAAAGTTTTTTAAAACCTTCAATACTCTTTTGCGTCCATTACTAAAACATGTTACAGTTGAATCAATATTTCTTTCTTTGGTTTCCCTGCGGAGAAATACAGTTTTGACCATATGACTCCGTTTAAGCCCTCAATTTCGTTCTGGGTTTTTTCATGTAAACATATATTTAACAAGTTCTCAGCCATTAAATCCTTGAAAATGGGTTGAAGTAGACTCTTTATCCAAGAGGTTTTTAATCCTTTTTAAATCTTGGACTAACGTGACTTTTCACGAAACATCGGTTTTTCGAGACCAAAATTTATGACGCTTAAGCAGACCGTTTGTGTTAATTAAATAAAAAAGTATTTCGTATATGGCTTTTTTCATAACGTAAACATTGGAAAGGTTTGAGCTCGTTGTCATACCATCATGATTTGGCAAGGATAAAATGCATTTATTAGTAAGTTGACCTTTTTCAGAATTGAATTTTTTTTTACTTTTGTAAGATTTAACAAGGTTCCTAAGCGTTTCTACACATGTTCAATGCATTCAAACTTTATTGGCGTTATAGACGAGATATCACTGTTTCCAAAATATTCTTTGTGAATTAAATTGCGCTCAACAATTGAAATATCAACAGCAGCAGATGACATACCAGAGGAAAAAGTTTTTGTTATTTTTTCAAGTTTTCATTATATTCCTATCTTTATCATTATCTTTATTATATTTAGCATTCCAATAATAGAAATTTCAAGAATATACAATTTTTTGTAGAATAAAGATTTGTTAATGATATAAAGTATATAATGTACAACATCGCCATAAAAACTTCTCAGCTTATCTTTCTGAGTAACGTTTGTGGCTTCACAGTATGATACTAAAATAAAGCACATTGTGAGAGGTAAATAAGAAATAAACTTTAATTTATGGTAGCTAGGAACATCGTTATGAGCTCTGATGCTATCTTTGAGTGTTTTACGGTCTAAATGTAAACTAAAGAATATTTTTTTATCATTTTCAACGTTATATCGTAGGGTGTAATTTAAAAATAAAATTTAATTTTTGGATCAATTTTTATATCCTTACTAAATTACCGTGGTGTGACCTAACAAAGTCCTATGCTTTAAGAAAGTCCTAATTTAAGAAATGACAAATTTCGTATATCACTAATCGGCATTTTTTTTTTTAATTGCAATAAAATTGCAATTACAATTGGCCAATATTGCCAATCGCTTGCAATGGATTGGCAATTTATTGGGCAATAATATCGCAATATATTGCAATATTGACAATAAAATTAAGTTATTATTATTGCAATATTGACAATAAAATTGCAATAAAATATAATTAATTTGACATGCACCTAGCTTTTTGAACTAATCAGACAACACAATTTAGTTGTCAAATGCGGCAGCTGTACACCCTAGTTACATAATACAATATGCAGTGTAAGACAGGGTGTGCAGAGCAACTAGTACATTCCTGGAGTATCTAGAAAATATATCCAGCCGCAGCGCGTCAATCAGCAGCGGCAACGCGTCCAGCAGTAGCGCGTTAATCGAATAACGTCTACGAGCAGTGCGTCCAGCAGTAGCGCGTTTTACAACAGCGCTGAAAGTTTAACATTGACGTACACTTTAAATTCATATTAAATGCTAACTCTAAAAAATCAAAACGACAACAAAATTTAGAATAAAATAGATTGTGTATTTGTTTAACACAGAAATATAACACATGCACAAAATAACTCAAAACATATTGTAAACACAAAATAGCTAAAATCGCTCATGACCCCGCACCACAATAAAAACGTCACTAATTTCTTTAGTCTTTACCAAACTATTTTTTACTACTTTTATTGTCTCGGAAAAATTGATTAATACTCGCTCGAACAACACGCCAGTTGTAAGTCTTGAAAACTTTGTCCAGTGCACCTTTAACTTCCTGCACTTCTTCTTTGTCCATATGAATGCGTGCAGTTGGTCCATTTGGTTCACAAATACGCGTGCAAGCAAACTCCTTTCCAAATCGCAAAACAATAAATTTTCTTGCGAAGCTACACGGGTCTCGTTTTTGAATGTCATTTAATTTAAAAACGGCATCAAATCCAGGATACACGGTCTAAAAATTATAATACAGATGGTTTCGGATTTAGTAAACAATCTGGTTTAGTAAACTTTGTTCAATGCACGGTCAAATTAAGCTACCTAATATATGTAAATGTGCCACTAGGGTATGGACTTTTTGGTATCTCCAGTTTCCAATATAAAAAACAGATGAACTTTGGTTTGAAAGTAACTGAAATGTCATTGGTTTTATTTAATTTTTGAAAAAGGTCACCCACCATGACCCTTGATTACACGCTGGCTCCCATATATCAGTGAATTTTCTTCTAAAGTATATCAACCTGTCTCAAAAGAACCAGAATTTCATAGAGATTTCAGAAATAATAATGGTTTTAAATAAAAATAAATTGATTAAATTTTATATATAAAAACAATTATCTAAAACTTGAAAAGGTCTTTTTTAATGACATTTTGTTTGCAATATTATTTCTTAAAATGTTTCAGTAGAAAATATTATGAACTTTGAAAACACTTTAAAATTCTAGTTCTTTTGAGACCCAGGTTGATATACTTTTGAAGAAAAAAAAATTTAACGATATATAGGAGCCAGTGTGTAATCAAGGGTCATGGTGGGTGACCTTTTTCAAAATTTAAATAAAACCAATGACTTTTCAGTTACTTTCAAACCAAAGTTCATCTATTTTTTATATTGGAAACTAGAGATACCAAAAATTTACCAAAAAGTCAACACCTTAATGTGCCACCCTTTCCTGAAGCAATCAATATTTCCTTTTTTTAATTCGGTCAATACTAGCTAGTGCTGCACTCATTGGATGAGCTTTTTCCAACTAAATTACAAAAATTAAATTTGACTTACATTATCATTAATAGTTTCATTTTCTATTGGGTGTAAAATTTCAGCCAGAAGTTTGTTGGTCTTCCTTTGTTCAATGAGAAGTTTCTTTTGTTCAACCAAAATTGCTAATGTTAAAAACAATAGAGTACTTCTATGTACAAGCACAATATGGTAGAGCTTATGCAAATACAGTATTTTAACTAACCTTCTAAACAAGACAGACTGCTCAACTTTGGTGTACCACAGTGTTTGGTTTTGGGAGCATCATTATCAACATTGTCATCAAGCATGTCAAGCTTGCGCTTTTCCAAAGCCATAATCTCTACTTCACTTTTTTTAGACGATCCTTTTTGATAGTTTGAAACTGATGCAAAGGAGTCTGATTCTATAAATGAAACGAACAATAAAAATATATTCAAGAAAGTACATCAACGAAATTGTAATAATATTATTAAAATAACCTGAAGAATGGTCTTCATTAACGCGTTTTTTTTTTCAGCACCTTTGATTTAGGAGTCGATTTGTATTTAGGTCCATTTAGGCCTATACGTTCTGAGACTGGTGCCATATTGTCTGAATCTATAGAAAAATACAAGAACAATTAAAAGTTGTAGTTACATACACAGAATAGTAAATTCATAACAAAATTAATATAATATTATACTTGTAATTGTCACAAGTTACCTGAAGATGGGTCTTCATTATGTTTTCTTTTTCCCACAGCATTGCCTTCAATATAATTGAGGGCAAACTTACTCACTTCATCACTGCTAGGATTTTCGTCACCAAATTCATCCATAAAGTTATCCAATGGCGTTTCAAATTTACAACATTGGGTAATAGACCCCTTATATATTATGACAGCTGAATGTTGTTTATTTGCAATGAATACATTCACTACATTTTTCTCTTAAGTAAAAAAACATTAAATTTATTTATCTACATCAATTTTTTCAACATCTTTAAAAAGTGGGCTTATATTTTAGGGTGGACTTTAATTAAAGTATATAGGGTAATTGTCATCTGTAGTTGTATTTTAATGCACTTACCACTTGAAACTCAAGGCATTCAACGGATGAATAATGCTTAAAAAGTGTATTTGAAAGTGATATAGGAGGTGTATGACGCTCATGCTTCTCACAGTCCTTGTACCATAAAAGAACAAATGTTGAAGAAAGCTTTTGAGTGTCTACAAAATCCAATTTCTTGGTTCTATTTCTACCAGGATAAGCCATTATTTAATAATATAAACCTATGAAAAAAATTAAAAACAACACAATCACGATAGCTTTACAAAGTTATCAAAATATAAAATTTATAAAAAAAAACTTGCTTGTACAAAATTTATAAAAATGTTTTTGTATTAAATGCTTGCATAATTTTTATAAAAATAATTTGTTAATATTGTAAATTATTATTAAAACATTATGTAAATTTTTATGTAAAATATTATGTAAAATTTTTATGTAAAATATTATGTAAAGTTTTATAAAATTAATTTGTAAATTTGTATAAAATGCTTGTATAAAAAAACACACATGCATGGTTTATTTGTTTATTTATCACAAAACTTACATTTAGCCACCCTAAGCATATTCAAAAAGTTCTTTCAATGGTTTTAAAATTATTACTTCTTTTGTGAGTAGTTTACTTTTAATTAATATGCATTTACAAACTAGATTGTCAGCTCGAATAACAACAATATTTTGTGTTTGTTCAACAATAAAAAATAAGTCATCATCAATGTTAACTTTCACATTTCCAATCATATCACCAAAAGTAGATACTAACTTGCATTCCACATTTAATAGTTGTAACTGAACATGTATAACATTGTCAACTAAAGGAAAATCCAATATGATACCAAACTTATTATGTCCAAATTGACAAGTGTAGCTGTTATGTTTGCCATAAGTTTTTGAATGATAAACAATACCATGTTTTAACAATTTGCCAGGATTTAGCAATTGCAATTCTTCCTGTTCACTAATGCCAATATTTAATGCTTGACAAATTTCAGATTTTTTAGGATGATCTGTTGTTTGCAAAAAACAAGAAGCTGTTTTAAAGTCAAGAAATTTTTGCACAATCTGCTGTGGGTGACCATGTGTTCCTTTCATCATTTTTTTATAATTACTAAGCTGAGCTTCAAAACAAAACATTTAGTAATTTGTCACACTTCCATGCATTTTAATAATATCGCTAACATGACCAAGTAGATGAACATTGATAGTATTCATATATAAAGGAAGCAACTCAGACAATGATTTTTGATAAAAATTAAACAGCTGGCTAATAACTGATACTTTATCTAAACATATTTCACTGCTTGACAAGCGCATGCCAATTACTAGAGAATAGATCATCATCATGCAGTCAGGATTCAAATATGGCAGAAAATATGGAACTGCTAAGTATAAAATAAAGTTTTTAAAGTCATGGCCTTTCCAATGTATAAATGATTTAATAGTTGGTGGCTTAGGCATGTTATGTGGCATTTTTTGATCAGCAAGTAAGATTTCCAGAGCATTTAATTTTGCAGCACTACCAATAAAAAATGCTTCATGTTTATTGATAACAGAAAATAAACAAATTAAAAGTTTTTTTGAGCAATTTTCGTAAAACAGATGTAACACATCAATAAGTATCATATCTGGCACTTTAACAAATGACATTTCACTAAAGATATTCAAGCCTTTAATTCCAAATACAGATACTTTTGATTTTTCAGCTAATCTAGCATATTTGGCATACATTTCAGATGTTTTAAGATTATATTTTGTATCTGAATGTGAATAAATTCTTGCTGAACCATGTTTTCTTTCAATTGTTCTACCAGGATGTTCACAATAATGACATCCAAATTCACCATTATATTGCTTGTGATTGATAATTGAGGCCACTTCAGGTAAATCGAAAACCAAACCAACAATATGAATAACAACTTGGACATTGTTAATTTCAAGGGGTATTTCAAACAGTTTTTCATTAATGCACTCCAAAAAATAGTTAGTAATATAGTAATTATGCCTAATTGTTGTTTGTTTGTTGTTTATTATCATTACTTATAGTGGTAGAATTCTTTCACTGTTCCACAGCTGGAACAGTGAAAGAATTCTACCACTATAGGAAAATCAATTAACTATAATTTTAATATAAAAAATAACTATTAATAATTGATTTACCTTCAAATAAGCATGCCAATTAGGTTTTAATGATGAGAACCATAAACCAAGAAGTAATGTATTTTCAATTAGAAACCGTTTATAAGATGGTAAATCCAAAATAATTGCATGAAATGGCCACATTGTAGTCTTTTTTTTTGTGTATGGTTCTCCACCATCAGTTGACATTAACAAATGAATATGTAAAACATTTTTAGATTTCATATTTTCGACAAAATTTTGTCTCGAAATTAAATCACTCTTTCGTTTACCTAATATAATTTCCATTTGATAAGATTTAATTGCTCCCAAATTTTGAGATAAAACAAGTTTCATTTGGCTAATAATATCCAATATAAAGATATGTGATGAACAATGAAGATTTAGTTTACATGTGTCAACTAAAGCTGTGCAGCAATCATGACAATAATATGTATGGGTTGGTTCAGTATGGGAGAATACATTTTTTTTAACAAATCTACGAATCATTTTAAGAGATGAAGGTATGTCTTCTACACACTGGAAAATCTATAAAAAAAAATTAAAACTTTAAAAGTATAGCTATTGAAGTTTTACCAACCAACCCAGGCCCCAACCTTAGTTGAAATGAAAATAAGACTAGACAGTAATGTAGAATGTTCCTAATTAAAAGACTCTCTACTTATGCCAATTTTCTCAGACTTTTTTTACAAATTATTGGCAATGTGCACCATTTCTGATGGTAGCCAGAGCTAAACTGCCAGAGCAGCATTTTTTGCAGTGCATTACTTGATATGACAGGCTCAAAGACTAGTCTGAATAGACTGGCTGTATCCATTTTTAATGTAAATGGAGAGTTTTAGAATAAAGCCATGGCTAGGCTGTGCGTGCTGCAGCCCATGCAGCCTAAGCAAATAAAATTGACTAAATCCTTTCATGGAACCATTGCAATAATTAGGAAGAGAGAATGTTAACTTTAAGACTTTTTATAAATCTTCAAATATAGCAACTTTCCATGTTTAGCGACTTTAAATAAATTTATGTATTTTTACAAAATTTTTTATTTATTTGATGTTGTTAATTTATGTAATTATTAATTGATGTCATTTTATTTTTGGTGTACAAAATTGTTATTACCTTATAAATTTTTTTTTGGTGTATTGGTAAAAATTAAATAAATTTTGGCGTTGTTGATATATATTCTGTAAAAAAAAAAAAATATGGAATGCACCCTGGTTCAGGTTTTCAGTGGCATTTGTCTGCCCAAGACAATAAATGCATTATGTTTTTGTAATTTTTTAAAATTATGCCAATAAACTAAAAAAAAAATAAAATTTAATACGCCAAAAAATAACTTTTAGGGCCTGAGAACACTAAAATAACCCATTTTTCAGGCCATTCAATAAAAAAATATAAAAAATATTTTTATTTAATTTTAATTTTATTAAGTCTCTAAGCTTGAACAGTAGCTTACCTATTACAGAAAATT
The DNA here is from genome assembly GCF_058129835.1 of Hydra viridissima. Classification (NCBI taxonomy): domain Eukaryota; kingdom Metazoa; phylum Cnidaria; class Hydrozoa; order Anthoathecata; family Hydridae; genus Hydra; species Hydra viridissima. The sequence continues at coordinate 9,709,160 of NW_028324309.1, forward strand.
TTTGGAATAAAAGTCACTAAACTTGAAGATGTCTGGGTTTTAAAATATTTTAATCAAGGGCCAAGTTGGTTGGTAATTTCATTAGCTTGGCAATATTCATTTACAAGTACATCGCACAATGTAGGCTACATTTTACATACCAGCAAAGTCTTCAAAAAACGATCAAATGCGATTTCAGTCAATGAATTGCTAATCATTAAATACAATAAGGTTAAAAACATAAACGTTTTGTTGGTAAGTGGATCAAATAAAGAATTTTCAAATGGATTACAACTAAAAAACTGAAACATGGAAGCTTTTGATTCTTCCTCAGGCTCAGATACTACAATTTCTTCTGTTTCTTGGGTAAATCTACCATTGTTAACATTATCATCCGTATCGCTACCGTCGCACAGTGGAGTATTTATACGAAAAAGTTGATCAAAAGTCAATTTTCAAAATTTTGTCAAAATCTGTTTTTATTGGTGCATTGGTAAAGCTTAATAAAGGTTACATTCCTAAATGGTCATTTCGGTTACCCATCTCCCTCCCACCTTATTGGGGCAGCTTTAAAAGTCGAGTAATTGTGGTAATGAATTCAATTGTTTTTCAACGTTCCTGTTGACGAGTATTATTACAAATCGTTTTTTGAGTTTGTGGTTAGTGACAAATTTTAAAAATCATAATGGATATTGAAAAAGAAGGTAAGCTCAATTTTTTGGTATATTTATTTTCTCTATTTTATATGTTACTGACACATTTCTCATCAATTATATTTGATGTAAAAAATTTAACGTTTTTTTTTATATACACGATATTAAAAAGTGTTTTTGAATATCAATTAAGCCTTATTAAGCTACGAGCTTGTGCTTCACGTAAACCTTAGATATTCTATTTACCATTTTAAAAAAAAAAGTTGCACATGTACGCTCCCTAAGATTTTTTTAATTTTTTTAGTCAATAAGGCAAATACATTTTTTTTGTGATTAAAACTTTTATTTAATTTAATTCATATTTTTATTGCAGAATCTTAAGCTATCACAATAAAGATGACTAGACAATCACTTTATGAAGTCTTGGAGCAAAGTTCCGAGGAAAAAATTGACGACAAATTCGTGTTTTTATTAGAACACCTTAAAAACATAACTAAATGCCCTGCAAATGAAGAAAGTGCACTAAAAACCATTTTTTCACCTTTTAAGTTCCAATTTAAACAAAAATGGGAAAACGCTAGCCGTATAAGAGAGCGTTTTTTAAAAAATAACAAACAATGGCTCAATACCACCATAGCTCTACCAACTTGGACGGTAGCAAAACCCGGCCGACCGTCAAAAGAATTTTGTGAATCGAGTTCACCAACGAGAAGGCGAAAAACAAGGGTTTTAAGGGAACATATACCTTGTGAGCAGTTGATGTATGCTGCTCAAATGAGTCAACGTGCTGCAGGGAACAGTGACGCGTCTAACGTTATAAAGAAAATTTTATTTACACCAACAAAAGCCAAACAATATAGAAAAAGTGACACAACTACTGAAGATATCATTAAAAAGCACACACCATCAGAAGCGTTGTCAATTTTTGTGGAAGCTGATATGACTAAAAAACAATATGAAATTATTCATGCAGCCAACAAGAATATCTATCCATGTTATTCACTAATAAAAAAAGCCAAAAAAGAATGTTATCCACCAGAAGAATCGATAACAGTTACAGAAACTTGTTCAGAAATTAAATTACAAGATCTTCTGGATCACACGTCTAGGCGATTATGTTGTTATATGAATGAAATTATTGAAAATTTAAATGAAAAAGAAAGAAATAATTTAGAATTGATTTCGAAATGGGGTTGTGATGGCTCGCAACAACAAACGTTTAAACAAAAATTTCAAAACAGCGATGATAGCGACGCTAACATATTTCAAAGTTCTTTTGTGCCCCTACGGCTCATATGCCATATTGGTAACCAAAAGAAAGTGCTTTGGCAAAACCCAGCACCATCATCTACAAGGTATTGCCAACCAATAAGAATCCGTTTTATTCGGGAGAGCAAAGACATAACGAATGATGAAATCGAATACATAGAGAACCAAATAAAAGGCTTGAGAAAAAGTGAAATAATAAACGCTTTTGGTGGTAATTTGCAAATAAAGCATGTATTTCTTTTTACTATGATTGATGGAAAAGTTTGCAATGCTGCAACAAATACAACATCAAGAATGAGATGCTATATATATGGGCAAACTTCAAAAGATTTTAATGACTTGAATAACAAAACGACAGAAAGCCGCGAAACACTGAAATTTGGGCTATCAATACTGCACGCAAGAATCAGATTTTTTGAATCCTTGCTGCATATGTCGTATAAAATACCAATAAAAAAATGGTAAGCAAGAACAGAAGAAGATAAAAAAATAGTAGCGGAAACAAAACAAAAAATTCAAAATGCCTTTAAAGATGAATTAGGGCTGTTGGTTGATATTCCTAAGGCTGGATTTGGGAACAGTAATGATGGGAATACATCAAGAAGATTTTTCGCCGATCCCTTAACCGCTTCCCGCATCACAGGGGTTGATATAACTCTTATAAAAAAATGTAATGTCATTTTGGAAGCAATTTCGAGTGGGCATCAAATTAATGTAAAAAAATTTGAAAATTTTGCAAATGAGACGGCTAAACTTTATGTTGATTTATATGCATGGCACCCAATGACGCCAACTATGCATAAAGTTTTAAGACATGGAACCACAATAATTGAACAGGCTATACTGCCTATTGGCCAGCTATCAGAAGAAGCAGCCGAAGCCAGAAACAAACATTTCCATCTTTATCGACAGAATTATGCGAGGAAGTCTTCGCGAGAAAACTGTAATAGAGATATTTTAAACAGACTTCTGCTAACTTCGGATCCTTTGCTAAGCAGTATGAGAAAAAGGCCCCAGACAAAAAGAAAACCGTTCTCCAGTGAGACAATAGGACTCTTGATGCCGGAAACATTAGAAGACTCACAAGCGATGACGATTGACGACATATCAGATATTGATTCTGATTGAAAATGATTGCATTGACATGTACAAAAATATTTTATTTTATTTTGGATTAAATGCAGGGCTATAATAATAAATTTAGATTGTTAATTTCAAACGTTTGGTTGTCAAATCATTAGCCCCTTGTAGCGGATTAGCCATAGGATTTAATCCTTTAACGAAAAATAATAATTAACAACAGGTATAACCTAAGGATTAAGTTCAGTGATTGAGAAACCCAGTATAGGTTTAGATGCATCTTTCAAGTGTGATTATCCTTTTTAGTATTATAAATTTAGTTATTTGTCATTATGTTAAATAGTTGTAAAGTTGTAGATATTTGTAAAGTATGTAAGATGTATAAAAATATGTATTTTTTGTTTTAATATATAAATTTTTTACATTTCATGTGTGACCAATCGTTTTTAATACAATATAATGACCCTAAACTTCTTTTTACTACATATTACATAGATAATAAACATAAAATAATTTTGTTCAACTTTTCAAGTGAAATACTCCACTGTGCGTCGGACTGAGAACTACTTTTAATGATGTCCTCTTCAGAAGATGTAGACTCAGCTATAGAGTGTAAAATTCTTTTTTCGTACTTTCTATTAAAAAAGTTTCGTTTCATTGCGCAAATAAAATTTTAACAAATTTTCCAACCAGACAGGTTCGTTCCGCGCATGTACAAAACGCCACTTTGAACATTAAAATCATTCAAAGTCGTTAAAACCGATAAAAATAATTCCACATTAACTTGCAATAAATCCATATTATACAGTTGCAATAATATTGCAATAATATTGTAATATTTTAACAACAACCTTGTTACTGCTTATTAACACATTAAACGTATGTAAAACAAAAAAATGACAAGGGTAATTAGAAAAGCATCGGAATTATTTTTATTTAAGTGCATTTAAATTATATTTAAAAACACATTGCATTTGTAAAATTTTGTTGCATTTTTAGTTGTCAATTTATTGAGCAATTTGTAGCAATTTTAATTGAAAACGCAATAATATTGCAATATGTTGTAATATAACGCAATATGTTGATCAGTGTACATAAAATAAACATTTAGAAAAAAAAATTTAGTTATTTTATCTAACTAGATATCTAGTTAAAACAACTAAGTTATTATCCTCAAACGTCTCTTTTATATATACGAAATTTGTCATTTCTTAAATTAGGACTTTCTTGATGCATAGGACTTTGTTCGGTCACACCACGGTACTTAACAAATAAATGTGTTGAGTTGTGCACCTTTAAAATCTGAGAAATTTCATTGTTTATTTTGCAAACTTTTGAAGCATTATTTTACTTAATACAACATGAGGGACCGTGAGGACCAAACTTTTAATCGGAACCATAAGTTTAAGTGCTTTACATAGAGAAAAAGTTATACCATCAGATTTTATTTTTGGTAGGGCAAAAGCAATCTTAAGAGACCCGTAAATGTTGTTGCAATCAAAACAATTGAATGCATAATTTGCCTCAATTGCGAGCTTAATTATAAGTGAAATGAATCCTACTTGATTTAAAAACTGCTTAATAGAGAAAAAAAATTTTTTCTTCTAGAAATCAAATCAGAGTTATACTTAAAGAAGCAACGACCAATGACAACAATAGTTCGCGTATAACCTGAAATTTTCAAGAATTTATTTCGTTAGTCATATTTGATTCTCCTCAACTTATCCACAATACGATCTTCATAATTTTGATACATAAACGGAAGAGTTATTGAAGCAAAAATTCCAAAATGAAATTTCGCTTTAATAAATATTCCATTTCGCGTCAATAAGCTGTTCCTCTGCTACAATCTTTCAGATTTTCCGTCTGATCTATGATGCGATGCATCTGCATTTATAGTTCAAAAATTTATTTTCCAAATATCTGCCAAATTTTTCTGATTACATATAAGACAGTTAGCGGTGATGATTTATTATTAATTATCAATAATTAGTAATAATAGTTAGATAATAGTTAAGAAAGTTCAAAATTCAATTCTTTGTATGAAAGGTCATTGACAGACATTCAATGATGCTGGTTTGCATAAATTTCAGTAATAGAAAACTATATACTAATCTAAATTATACAGATTTATTTAAATGAAACTGATAATAAATATATATGCTTTTTCTACAACGGTTTCTCCAATTAATTTATAACAACTTGAAAGCTAAAAGAAAGAATTTCAGCTTGGAAGAACAAATGCTCTGTTTAGAACAATTTCAGTTCGCTCATTTCCGTAATAATACAAATCAAGCAGAACCAAAAACCTTTGCTCAACAGGGACAGCAAGAACTTTTTTACGTAAATTATCCAAGTCATTTAAGTCTTTGGGTAACATGGAGTGTCCAGATAACATCTCGACAAAAGTGCAATCCTCAGTTCCCAACTGTGGCTTCAGGTAAACATAAATTGCAAAAGTTTTATTGACATCAAGCAAATATAGACGAATAAAGGTATCTGAATTTTCCACATGCTGAGAAGTACCTAAAAAATCCTCTGCATCCTGTTGATTAATTTTTTTGCTTCCTAAAAGAGTAATCCCATTGGTTGAATTATATGAGTATCTTTCATTGAGAATTATTTGAGATGAGAGTGTTCCTAAAAAAGAGTAAGAGACTTCCTTATTTTTTAAAAATTTTCCACATCCACTCTAATAAAGTTGGCACAGTTTTTTAGAAGATTTAAGATGAAGCAGCATTTGTTGAAGAAACTTGTTTAAGAAATCAAGTTAAAAAAGTTTCAGTTGCTTTCTTTAATATATAATATAATAAATTTTTATAATGGTTTAAAAAATTTTAAAACAACAATTGAGGATAAACACAAAAGGAAACAAAGTGAATATAACCAGGAAATACAACAACAAAAAATATCGAAGAATTTAGGAAATAACTACCATTCTTTTGAACAACTTCAATCCCAGCTATAGTTGAAAGTACATTAACACTAGCATGTTGATAAAAATGAAGGTTCTTAATCAATGTGCACAAGTCTTCTAATAAAACTACCTTAAGATCAGAGTTAATTGAAGACTTAAAACCACGCAATGTGTCTGAAAAAGGAGGGTATGAATACCAACCTCCTATGTATGAACTCTGCAATATTGTAGACATACTTTTGACATCTTTATGTAACTGAAAGGAAACATAATGTTATATATATTTTATAAATGAAATATGTTAGAAGAGGAAATACAAAACCGAAAACAAAAAAATACGACATGTTTTTTACTTAAAAATCCTAACAGACTTTACCAGAAAAACATCAAGAACTTCAGAATAGTTAAAAAAAGGTAGATTCTTCAAATCTTCACACTTCCAATCTTTGTCAAATTTATAAAACTGACTTTCTTTTGTAGAAGTAAAATGAGAATATAAGCGTTGTTTGCCACAAAATTCAATGATGTCTATTTTGCAAAGCAGCCTTGTTCCAATAAAGATATCTCCAATCAACATTGAATCAATCACATTAGATTGAGAGCTCGAGTAGAGCTTCACTTTGATGCTTAAACCATTTTCTTCTAAGAATTAAACCATTTTTTGAAACAATAAAAAAATTTGTCTTTGGTTAAATAAGGCTAAACTAAAATATAAGCAAATATTTTGAAATTTTAGATTTTCTGACAAGAAACAAAAAAAACCTGTTTTTAATTCAATCCATCTGAAACTCCAAAAATCTCCAAAGGAATCTACTTTTTCAGTCTTTTTTACTTCTCGCTCCATTCTTCCAACAAAAACAATAATGCCTATTACATCATAGATTTGTTCATTTGCAACTTTATGATCTTTTATGGATAATGATGTTTTAAATCTATGAAATGAAATTAAAATATAAAATTGTTTAATGATATATATATATATATATATATATATATATATATATATATATATATATATATATATATATATATATATATATATGCCATTAAAACATTTAATATTTTACATACTTACATTACATACATACATACATACTTACATTACATACATACATACATACATACATACATACATACATACATACATACATACATACATACATACATACATACATTACATACATACACACACATATATATATCCTATACACATATATGCATATTAGTATCTCATTAAAACTAACTTGTAGGGTATGAAAGATGGCTTTTGAGAAGAAAGACCAACTTCTCCTTCAGGATTTGCTGGATTGATTGATAGTTCAAACTCTGCTGATTCACTGAAACTAAAGACTGTATTTGATCGTTGGCCATACCTTCTTTTAACTCTATAATTTTTTAAAACTAAAACTTGACCAACTTTAATTGACTTGTAAAAAGAAAAGCATGTTGTATTCCAAAAACTTACATTGCAAGAGACACCATTACTTTCTATTTCTATTGTAAATAAATATGGGCATTTATCAGAGTTAGAGTGTTTTCCAAAATAAGTTAATTTGGATTTTGTTATTACAGTACCATAAACAGGAGGGAATGGTTTTGAGAAATGTTTTTTTGCACACTGAGTGTTTAGTTGATCAATTGATAACACAATTTTTGGTTCCATTTGCTTTAAATTATTTTCTTTCCATTCAAGGCCATAACAGTCTTCATTGTTGTAAAAATGCATGTAGTATCCTCGTGAGGTTACTAAAGGCTTACTTGAAAAAAAAGAGTCAACAGGAAAATTTTCATCTGTAGGTAAAGAGCTCCCTCCATCAAAATCTAGTACTTCCATTTCTTTTAACATATAAATATTTTTGTTTTCATATGTACTCAACTCGTCTACATAAGACTCATACTTAATGATGCGAACTAGAGAGTTTATCTTAATCAGACATCTGTTTATCATATAATTACATGATGGATGGAGAAGAAACTTTGCTTGTCTTGATTTTGTTGCTAATGTGATATCAAAAATGTCCTCAGTTTTTGTAGTATTTTTTAAAACAAATGTGTCATCAAAAATATAGCGCTGCAAGCTTTTTATAACTGCTAGAAATGTTATCATTTTAATACAGCCTTTTCCCTCTTCATTCATTGTTAAACTTTTTATTGTTGAATATTTAATTATTCAAGTCAAAGTAAAATACTCATTATCACATTGATGTTAAAAGAATAAAAAGTTTTCAATGGTTAATAAATAGCATTTGAACAACTTGTATTGCATGTAATTGCATAAACTATAACTTCATTTTTATATGCATATCAGTTAATAAATTGTAAGATTCATATAAATTAAGAAGGTTGATCGTATAATAATTAATAAATTAGGAACAGATAATTGTTTAGTGTTTCTTTGTATTTTTGAACGCAGTTTAAATATAAATAGATAACATGCATTCAAATGAGGATATGATAATTAGGTAAATGCCTTGTAACGTACATTCGTGTCATCCTTAACGATTCTTTAGATAATTGAAAAAAATACGCAAAGATTCGAAAAAGGATGAAAAGAGTTGGAGGATGAAAATGTCATCTATGACTTCCTATTTTCCCGTGCCAAACAGAAGAAATTAAGTGGGAGAAAAGATTTGTTTTTTTGCGGTAATATGTTTTTTGCGGCATTCATTTTTTTTACTAGAAAAACACTTTAGGGTACTTCTGACTAAAATCATTCTAAACAAAATTTTAACATTCATTATTTAACTATAACTAAATTTTAATGATTCAAATTCCTTCGATAAAATGAAATATGCGATGATTCAAGATTCTCATTTTTTTTCCACTTTTATAGATATTAGCTTGTAAGATGATATTTAGTATAAGAGAAAACAAACTTATCTTTTATATTTTTGGTTCCTCATTGGAAATATGTTGGCAATTCAAGTACTCAACAACTTTACAGTTCACCATTTCTTAACTTCATGTCCCTTGGAAACGCTTTTTGCTGTAAATAGTATATGGATACATGGTTCACCACAAAAGCTTTCAAAATAATCCGTGTTCATCTGAGCGAGAGGTTTGAGGTTTTTAGCAAAAATGTCTGGTTTTACCCGAACATAGGATAATATGAGCATTTAGTTTTTTGGTCTCTTAAAACTATAATAAAGCCACCAAATTCGATTACCATGAATCTTTTTATGTTGTGTACAAATGTATATGTAATTAATATTAGACGTGTTTGTCCGAGATAATGAGGGCTTTAAAGTTTATTGCAAAAATTTAGTTTACAGTGTACAAATACTGTTGTTGAAATTTTTTATGCAACTAAAAACAATTTCTTAAAAAATACTTATATAGTTCTCTTTTAACAAAATATTGATTACAAATATACAAACTGGCAATACCGCTGCAAGAACTGAAATAATTTTTAATGCAATTTCCCGGAAAGAGAACCTAAATCTCTAAATGTCTTACTTGTTGGTTTAAATGATAAGTAAACTTATTTTCTAAACTTTAAAAATTCAAAGCAAGTGGATTACAATGCCAAATACTGCCAAGAACAATGATGACTGCCGAAGAACTGCTTGTTTGTTGTGTCTTCAAAAAGCTGACAGACAACTTAGCACCTTCATGATTTAAAGAATTCATGCTGTGTTTAGAAAGATTTAGATAATAATGATAATAATTATTGCTATTATTATTATTATTGTTGTTGTTGTTGTTGTTATTTTTAATTATTATTATTATTATTATTATTATTATTATTATTATTATTATTATTATTATTATTATTATTATTATTATTATCATTATTATTATTATTATTATTATTATTATTATTATTATTATTATTATTATTATTATTATTATTATTATTATTATTATTATTATTATTATTATTACTCTTATTATTATTATTACTATTATTATTATCATTATTGTTATTATTATTATTATTATTATTATTATTATTATAGTTATCATTATTATTATTATTATTATTATTATCATCATTATTTTTATTATTATTATCATTATTTTTATTATTGTTATTATTATTGTTATTATTATTGTTATTATTATTATTATTATTATTATTATTATTATTATTATTATTATTATTATTATTATTATTATTATTATTATTATTATTATTATCATTATTATTATTATAATACCTGGGATAATTGTGGGATCAATGTGGGTTATCCCAGCTGAATATCAACTGGGTTCCGTATGGGTTCTGTTTGTTATCCCGGCTGAATACCATCTGGGTCCCGGCTGGGTCCCATTTGTGTTTTCTGACGGGAATCCCGGACGGGTTCCGTCTGGATCCCGCGGACAAAAACGGCGGGATCCGTCTGGGTTACCCGTACGGGCCCCGTCCTGCGGCCCGGCCGGGACCCACCTTGGTACCTTATGAGCTGGCTAGCTGGGCTGCCAGCTCAGAGTGTCCTATTCTTTTCAACTTTGATTCGATTTCAGTAAGGCATATCACAAGATCCACTACAATATGTGATGCTCAATCTGTCAAATTAGCAAGTATAAAACCAAAGATAAAAAGCTGCAAAAGTTAATGGCCAAACAGCGCTAATTGACAACATTCAACAAACCCTAGAGCCTTCAAATCCCAGGACTGAAAAACGTTGTTCAAATTGCTTCTCTTTGATTGGGCGTGGACTGCAACATTCCTGCACAACAAACACACGGCATGAAAACTGGTGGAAACTTGCCCTTAATGATTCACTTGGAGCAGAGCAAATTGCTACTCATTTGATACAACACAAAGAAGCAACACCAAGTTGCACAATTTGACCAAGCTAAGCAAACGGGGGCCGACCCTAGCTAGTCATACCAGGTAGAATCAAACTTTGATACTTTTTATTATAACTACTCATCTATGTAATAAATAAGTTTGTAATACCAATTCCTTTAGGGCTATCTTTAGCAAGGGAGTGTTTAGACCCCAGCTTAAAACAGAACAGCTCATACAAGTTCACCTGAACACAGAATTTCCAACAATAGAATGAGAAATTTGGCTGCAAAACTTAACAGATTTTCTACCAAATAAATAGTAGAACCATAATTTAAAAAGAATATTGCTACTCATGGACAGGTTTTTTTCTGCAACTCTCAAATTAGTATCCTTGCAGACAAAAAAACACTGAAATGAAAAAGGATATTGTCCACTGCAAAAGTCTTGAAAAACTGGCAAAAGAAGTTCTGGAAGCAAAAAGATTACAGGAAAAACATTTGCTTAAGCTTAGTGGGTGGGTGGTCATTTTCCAAAGTTACCCTTGACATCTTTAAATCAAAACCAAAAAATCATGATGAGAGAGACATTCAACATTTTGGATTGTATATTTTACACTGCTGTTAAGAAAAGATTCCAACAGTTCATATTTCTTTTATGTTGAATACTTTTACTACTTTCAATATATTTTTATATTTTTTTTGCTACGTTGCGTTTACAAAACTTTCCAAAATTCTGATGCTATAAAAATGAAGACAAATAATACTTAAAAAATTAAAAACAGTACGTATAAAAAAACATATCAATATAGAAAATCTAAAGCAAAGCCAAAGTAATAGGAAAAAATCAACTCTGCTTATTTCCAAATGCATTATTTTTTTAGTTTAAGAGATGAACTTCTAAAAGAACTAATTGTTAAGAGTAGAACTAAAGATTTCGGAAAGAACAAGATCAATATAAATTTGCCAACAACTCTTGAAAGCAAAAAAGTAGAAATTGAGGAGCAAAAAAAAGAGATGACATGGGATGTAGAAGAAGAGTAAACATATTCTCTTATTTTAATGTTGAACCACAAATCTTTTTAAATTTACATATAAATTTATTTTCATTTTAAATTTAAATTTTTATACATTTCTAAATTTAAATTTACATTTCTAAGTTTAAATTATACATTTCTAAATTTAAATTTACATTTCTAAATTTAAATTATACATTTCCAAATTTAAATTTACGTTTAAACTTTGTTTATAGTTGTTGATTAATACAACTTTCTATGTTTATGAAAAAACAGACCAGTAAAATATTTTATATATATATATATATATATATATATATATATATATATATATATATATATATATATATATATATATATATACTTTCAATAGTTTTATTAACTTAATACACTAACATTGAAAATAGCTTCTCCTACACTGTGTATAATACGATAAATTGTGTTGGTCGAGATTCCATGATAGTCTCTGAGAACATGAAAAAAAACATTTGTGCCAATAAAATGAAGAAATACCATTATCTGGAAACGTACTGAAATGCTTTTATTTCGCTTAGTATAATGTTGCAAATAATCTTTCAGCCTAGTTTCTAAAAATCTAATAAAGCTCTTGGGACTCGATACTCGATACTGCTCTCGAAAAACATTGTCAGAAACATCTTCGTCAAAAAAGCGGCCATTAAACTAAAATGTAATTGAAAAATAAAACAAAAAAAATAATTTCTTCGCCTATTTAGTATGATTTCTGATTTTGTTCGATAAAAAATCATTAAAAAAACATCAAAATTTAGTAATTTTAAGTAATGTTTTAAACACCAACCTCTCGAGGCAATCGATGGCGAAGCTCATTTTCTGCAACTTCGAAATCTAAATAAGTGGGTCTTTTTGAACGCATTACTCTTCAAAACGCTCCAGTTGAATTATGAAATGGATTCAAATCTGGATTGGAGATAGGTTAAAAGTCTTTGGGCTAAAAATTAGCAATATAGTTTTTTAAAAACTGTTCGCCCTTTTTGGCCTCATGACTAATTTCAATCCGAGAAAGTCTTTTAAAGCCACATGCTTCTTCACATAGTACCACATGCTTTTTCAAAAGGCTGATAAACCTCAGTATTCACGATTTCTTTCTCTTTATCATTAAAGAGGAAGATGACTGGAAATTTTTCACCATTTAAAGCAGCAAAAACTAGCATCATTATTGAATGAGGATGCTTTTATGGCACACAAGTGTGGCAATGTTACCTTTCTAAACAATAAATTGATAATTTCTTTTATTAATGACACAGTTAACGATAAAAACTTCTCGTCTAGGAATATTTTGATCATAAATGTACTTTAGCTCTTTAAACAATTTAGAAGCGTTTTTGATCGCTCTATTCTAAAAACCCAATGCCTTTTTATCAAAAATTGATTGGTTGGCCTGAAAAACACTGACTTTCCAAAGAGGCTTTAAATTCCTTCCTTTCAACTTTTTTATTCACAGGAGTTGGCATCTAAGTCCGTTCAGCACTACCACATTTTTTTTACTTTACAAACTTTACTTTTAGACAATAGAGATACTCTGCTCACTTCCCTTGTAATTAAATCCGTGTGGATCAATTTTAACACTTCACTTCTTTTTGCTTCCATTTTTAAACTTTTCAAAATTAAAACACAAAAAACAAAAATCCCAATCTTTTTAAGTAACACCACTTTT
>NW_028324309.1:9725000-9745000 GCF_058129835.1 Hydra viridissima
TGACATGTAGTTATTCTACAGAGGCAATTATGAAGAATTTTATTCTAAATAATTGAAGATTTCTGACTTGAAAGGTTTATCATACAACCAGCAACTGTTTTTTAATGCATTTTTGTTAGCAAAGTGTTTAAATGTCTTTAACTTTTCAAGCAAACTATTTGTTGATAGTTTAAAACAAAGAATTGTTTATAATGGCTTTTTTTGTCATATGGCATGATAAAATATGAAGTTTTAAAAAGACAGCAAATAGTAGCAAGTTCAAATTTGCAGCAAAATCTTTGACTTTTTACTATTAAAACTATTTTTTTCACTGGTATCTAAACATCAGAAAAATTGGTTTGGTAAATGTCAATAATTTAATTGTATGTCATTGAATTGAAATGGTAGAAGACTTTAGGATAAATTGTGAGATTGCATATTTATGCATAAACTCTAAAGTTTTTAGTGTTAAGCTTCAATGGTATTCTTACTTTTTCAAATTTTTTTAGATTTCAAATCCTAAAATGTAATTCGATACTAAAATTCAGCTAAAAAGAGCAAAAGTTGCTAAAGTTTTTGCAAAATAAACTTTCTATTTTCTAACTGCCTAAAGGGACAATTTATAATCTAGCTTGATTTATAAATAGCCAAATCTCCAGAATGGCTTATGGGATATGTAGGAATATTTTAATAAATCCTTTCATAATTAACAAATGCAAAAAAAAAAAAAGCATAATGAAATCTGATTATATTACCAAACAATATGTATTTTATGATCATATGTTAAATGTAATATAATAGCAATAATATAATTTTCATGTAAATAATATAAATAACAAAAATAATATTTGAAATATTTAAACGTTTTTTGGAATTTTTTTTTTTTGTTAAAGTTCTTTATTCTAGATTGAACAATTTTTTCATTGGTCTGCCAGATAATAATCCATTACGTTATGATGTTTACATTGGGCAACTTCAACTAGCTGTAAAATTTGGACACACAAAGATGATGACAACCCAATTAAAAAAGGTAATCAACTGCATCTATGCAAGTTCCAGAGCTAGATCACTTCTATAGATCACTTCTATAGATCACTTTTATAAACTACTTTAATATATAGCTTTTACTCCACATATTGATTAGTTTTCATTTTAAATTGTAGGTTAAGGAATGGTTAGGAATTTGGAATGTAGACTTGGATGAAAAACGTACTTGTTACAGATTATTACATGCAGCATTAAAGCATGAACATCGAAGGTTAGATTTTTTTTTTTTTTTTTTTATAAATATGAAAATTAAGTTATAGAAAAACATGTTAAAAAAAAATATAGAAAAAATATAGAAAAGTAATAAAGTTATTTAAAAGTAAATTATAGTAATGAAAATTAAATAGATTTTTTAAAATCTGAGTATTCTTAAACAATTTTAATTACTTAAAATCATTTTAAACAATTTTACTTCTTTACTGCTATTGTAAAACAACAAACATATACAATCATACAATAGAAATACAAAGTTTTTATATCCAGGTGTGTCTTGATATTTTTCTTTGTTATTTTTCTACAGCGAAGAAGCAACTCGAGTTATGTTAGAACTTCTTTCTACCTATGATGAAGAGAGTGCCTCACAAGCAAAAGAAGATGCAGAAGAGTGCATCATTGACTTCATCACTAAACCTGATGTTTACATTATGGATCACTTACTTCAGTTAAAGCCTGTGTCTGTTTTGAAAGGCCAACTAATATATGAAGTAATTAACCTATTTAAGTTATAGTTAAAATTTCTATTTAAGTTATAGTTAAAAAAGGTTCATTAAATCTCTTCCAAACACCTAAGTGCTTTTAAATATATACCTTAAATTCAATCTTATCTGTTTATCATTACTGCTGTTACTTCAAGGTATTGTGTAGAAAAAACCATGAATAGAATTTTAGAGAGAAAATTATTATAATGTGAAATGACTAAGTTTAAATTCTAAACTTGCATTTGTAAAAATAAATTTTAAATTCTTTTGTATTTTCTTGAAAACAAATTTTTATTTTCTGTTTTTTTCTTCAGCTTTTGACAATATTTGTTTCTGGACAGCTTGCTGACTACTATACCTTTTACACAAACAATGCAGAGTTTGTAGAAAAATCAGGTTTGTACCCAAAGAAACTGTTTTTCTAAAATCTACTATAAAGATTTATTAAATCCAAGAAAAAAAAAGTTTATTTTCATTTTTATTTTAGGTTTGAACCATGCTGCTAATATTGAAAAAATGAAGATTTTAACAATGATAACACTAGCAAATAACGAAAATGAAATTTCCTACCAAAAAATCATTCAAACTTTGGACCTCAATGAAGATAACTTGGAAGAATTTGTTATTGAGTGTAAAATATTTTGTGCAGTTTTTTGTCTGATTTTTTTATTTAAAGTTTAAATTTATTTTTTGATTAAAAAAAAAAAATAATTTAGTGGTGAAGTCTGGCCTTGTTCATGCCAAGATCGATCAAATCAACGAACGAATAATTATCAGGTATGTTCATAAATTTACTTCATTGCCTCACTCGTTAACTTTTGATTTATTTTTAAAAAAAACTTCTTGTTTTGGAATATTATAAAAAAAAAATAATTAAAAGCCATGCTTTGAATGTTATTTAACTTCTATTTATACTGTTAGGTCAGCAGGACTTAGAACATTTGGCAAAAGTGAATGGGAATCGCTGCAACAAAAACTACAAACATGGGTTGCTAACCTAAACATTATTAAAACGAATTTGGAACAAGTTGTACAAGCTTAGTGAACTTAAAAAATTTACTTCTTACTTTCTCCCAAATAACTTTTTCAGCTTCTCTGATGCATGTGGACTTAAATTCATTTTTAAATATCACATGATATTTATCTAGGCTACACTTTGGAGGATTTTGTTAAATGGTAAATATAAAAATGAACCTAATAAATTCCACACATGAATGTATACAAACGGATCAATATTTCATTATTCAATAAAAATAAAACGAAATAAATATATCTATTTCAAAAAAGTTGTAGAACACAACATCCTCAAATTAACAAAAATTACCTAAAAAACTAAAAGGGAAAAAAAAAGGAGAAAAAGTTCAATTTTGTTGACTACTTTTTCATTCGCAAAATGTTAAGACTGGGTTATTAGTAAATGACATTAAATACATACGCAGGCTGGATTAAATCAAAACATATGCTTCTACGTAGAAGAAGTGAGAATTGTTATTACTTACATTTATTTTAGAAAGATTATCCTGTGAATTTTTTGGAAGAGGAATTTAAAAAATTACTTATCACAATACTACATTTTATTATCGAAGGAAAATTGGAAATAAGATTTTGTTAAAAATAAACTAGCAAAAGTCATGAACAAAAATTTAGTAAAATATTCGATTTTAATAAAAGTTTTGACTATAAAAATAATTGTTGCACAAAAAAAATCCAAAATAAGTTTGTGAGCTATTTGAAAGAAGACCTTTAGCTATTTGAAACAAGACCTTTAGCAATAAAGGTCTTGTTTCAAATAGCTAAAGGTCTTCTTTCAAATAGCTCACAAACTTATTTAACCTATGGCAATACACAATTTTAAACGTTAAAAGACGTTATATATAAAATAGTTGAGGGGGATCAAAGACAGAAAATTATTTTTCTAATTTTGCTTTTCGTGCAATTTTTTAAATTTATTACATGTTTTCCCTATCGTTTCTGAGCTAATCTATTTTAATCCAAAAAAGGTAACAAACAAGAAAGTGGAGTAACCGAAAAAAAATGACTTCTATGTTTTTGTCTCAAAACTTATTACACCCAAAACTACTACAAAGAAATCTCATTTTGAGAATGAGGTAAGAAAATCTGCATAATTTGCTTTCGAAAACAGAAACGTTTACGGACACTTAACATTTTTGCTGGTCTTAAAACTTTGTATATTTATGCAGAGATAAACATGAAGCTTTAAAAGGAGAGAAAAGTTTCGAGATACTTCCCACTGAAACTTGCAACATTTAAAATGAAGATCGGAAATTTTGATATGCATTAAGATATGAAAATCTAGAGAAACATTCTAACGCTTAAAAGAATGACCTCCATGGAAGTTTAGTGGTTAGCCGATGCCTTTGAACAAAATATCATCCTGCAGTATTTACTAAATTAAAAGATACAGTAACATTTTCGGTTGAATTGTCCGCAGAATACTATTTTCTAACGTAGTTGAAAAATTCTATTTGGTCGAAATTGCTAAATTTATTTTTAAGCATTTGTCAGAATTCTGCAAGCTGAACAGAACTGGGCTTAGCTCATGCAGAATAAGCATCATAAATTGTTTTCAATATAGTACAAGTTGAGAAATAAATTTTGATGTAATTATTTACCAAGTTGTTCAAGCTTTTCAGTTAAAGACTTTAGCTGTAACGATGAATTTTTGCAGAAAGTGATTGGTATTTAAAACTTAATTTCGTCATTCATTTTCACTTAAAACATTTTTTAAACATGGGATGGAAAACACAATTTTTAATACGTATTATTCAGCAAAAATATTGTTTTTCTTATCAGATGTTTTTAATTTCATGACTAGGTAAGGAAAGATACAGGAGTTTTTTGGGTAAGTTCTGTTTTTCTCCAGGTGCTTTACTAGAAATTCCCCGTCCAAAGGGTATTTCTATAAAGCCACCTCTTTCATGAATAAATAAACGGTCATACCACTCAAAACCCGGTTATACATTTCGCACCAAAAACACTCTTAAGCTTGATAAATTGATGCTAATTATCTATATACTTTATTTATTAAACAGTTTAAAACTTAGACTAAACTTTTTTCAAATAAAAATGGTAGCAGCACAACCAATACATTTCAGCAGTTTTAACTATTATACTGGTATTTGTCAGACGCTTAAATGTGTATAAACAACGTTGAAAAATCACAAGCTACATAATGATGTCAAAGATTTACCAAGGCTTGGTAGGACTTTAAAGCTAACTTCAAGAGACAAAAGTTATCTCTATTGAAAGGTTAGACAAGACCCTAAAATTCCTTACCGTGAACCTGCTGAAGGGTTCACAAATATGCCTGGTAACGTTAGTGTTAGTAGATGGAGTGTATAAAGATGCCTATTTAAGAAAGGCTAAGATTGCTATGACAAGATTAATCATCAAGAGGGTGGTTGGTGAAAAGTTCAAAGAGCGTTTTTGTGTACCAAGGATAAAAGGCGGATGAGAATGGGGATACTTCTCCCATAAAGGAACAGGGTCATACAACATTTATAACGGCAGAATTAACCAATACAACTAAAAAAGAGACCCTTGAAGGTAAATTTTTACCAACAGCCAGAGCTTTTTACGGAAGATAACAACAATGGATTTTTCAGTACGATGGCGCAACGGCTCACACTGCAATCTCGGTTAAAAAGTGACTTTATCGGAAAAACATCACGGTCATGCCTTAGCCAGCTTGTTCTCCAGATCTCAATCCCATCGAGAACATTTGAGCTTGAATAGACAAGAGATTGGTTAAAGAGAACATGGTCAGCGTTACGCAATTACTGCAGGCCTTAGGAAAGCTTTATAAAGAATTTCCAAGAGAATTATGCATCCGACTAGTTGAATCTATGCCTAGACGTGTTCATGCATGTGTGAAAGTTCGTGGTGCGCATACAAAATACTAAAATGCACCCTGACTCTATTTTTGCTCTGTTTTTTTTTATTGTTTTTTTTTTTTAACAGTTGTAAATATTTCTCATAAAAAATCTTAAATTTTTTTTTTTTTTTAATTTTTTTCTTATTTTGTTTATAATACCACTGTTGATATAATTTAAAACAATTTAAATTATCAACTTTTTTGTTTGCTTTAAATTTTAAAAAAACATAGAAAAAAATCATATTAAAAATCAACTGACTCTATATTTATGCAACCTACTGTATATATGCGTATAAAAGTAAAACAGGACATTTGACACTCAATTCGGATGACTCTGGGTAATATTTGTGATTTTGTTTCCCTGCAAATTAGTTCTTTTGTTATTGTTCTTAGTTCTTTTAATAAATTTTTGCTTAATGTAGCTTTTTCTGATCTATAGATTACAAGTGAACAAGAAAATAATTTGCAGGGAAACAAAATCAGAATTAGTGCCCGAGGTCACCCCAATTGATAGTGCACACTTTTTTATTGATTTCCGTATAACGGCTTCTTGGTTCGAACTGACAAACTTGTCACAGTACAAAAACCACTGATCTCAAAATATAACTGGATAGCGTATACGGAAAATTTTTTGAAGCCAGTTTTGGCCTCACAAGATGGCGGCGGAATTAAGGAATGGTGATACGAAAATTAAGAAACTGATGATAATCAAGTTTTATATCTTAAGCTCAAATATTGATAAATATATAATTTTCTAATAAAAATCTAGTTTTTTTGTTTAACATAAGATTTTTTTCATAAAAATAACGGAATATTACATATTTACATAAATTTCAAATATAAATATTTTTTTATTTAACAAAACATATTCTTACAATAATTTGCTCTATATTAACTTTCTGTTTTTCGTTTTTTAGAATAAATATGATAAAATAAAAATTCTCAGTAAAACTAAGTACAAATTTTAATTTTAATTTGCTTAAATTTGGTTTGTTTAATAAAAGTAAAGAAAAAGTATTTGTTTGCTTGTGCAGAAATCTCAAGTTTCAAATAGTTAGCATTTGTTATATAATTTATGTACCTTTTAGTTCTTAACTACCCAATGCTGTGTGCTAGAAGGTTAATAACACAACAGCATGGTAGGCAGCTGATTTTATTTTTAAGGCATTAGTTCATCAGATAGGCACTAAAAAAATTATAAATGCTGCATGAGCTATTAGCTGAGCGCTGTGATTACACACAACTCAGAGGTTCCTTCTAGAGTTATTATATATACATACATACATACATACATACATACATACATACATACATACATACATACATACATACATACATACATACATACATACATACATAGATATATATATATATATATATATATATATATATATATATATATATATATATATATATATATATATATCATATCATATCACATATCATAAAAATATTTTTGATTGGTTTTTGAATAGGATAAGTTTTGTTAATTGCTTTTTCCAGTTATTTTGGCAGTTTGTTTTTTACCCAGGTGATAAAGATATGTTTTTGCATTGTTTTCTGAAATAAGTTTAATCAGTGCAAATAAATGTTTATCAGTTATAGCTGAGTCAAACATATGAGAAGTTTGCTCATTAAACATTTTTGAGTAATCAACTGATCTCAAAACAGCACCAGAAATGGAATTTTGAATTCCTATTTCACTTGGAAGGTTGCCATTTATTGAGGCAAGCAACCTTTGGAAACATCTTTCAGTTTCTTCGCATATGATAGCAACACTTTTAGTTGGTTTAATTAAACCTCCTCTGTCTTTGAACTTTAAAAAACTGGTTTGTTTGAAATGATAAGAAAGTACTAATGCATTCCAACATTTAATGCAGATAGTTTATTGTAAATTTACGTATCATAAATTTTTTGATAAGATACATAATGTTGATAATGTTTGATAACATACAAAATATATGTTATCAAAACATTCCCTTTAATGATTTGTTTTGAATAACAAGTTAAAAACAATTGACTCAATTATTGAGAGCTGAAATATTACAAAGAATAATATAAGTAAAATAACACATTAAAAAAAAAAATTATATACTGTACTTAATATTTTTATTAAATACTATATCCATTAATTACATATATGTATTAAATAATCCTAGAAGGAACCCCTGAGTTGTGTGTACTCACAGCACTCAGCTAATAGTTCATGCAGCATGTACATATCTGGTATCTTGCTACAAAAATTGAAAATATAAAATTTGTCAAAATTGTAAGTAGACACCACTGCCGCTTACCATACAGTCATGTTATCAACCTTCTAGCACACTGCATTGGGTAACTAAGAACTAAAAGGTACATAGATTATGCATAAATATTATTTAATCGTAAAGTATATCGAAGATTTTCTACCTTAGTATCAAAATAATTACTTTAGTTGTCTGATTTTTTTAGAAATCATTTCATTTCTTTCAAGTCATTAAAACTTTATTTCATAGTCTAGTTTTTTTTTCAAAACTCTATTTATTTTCTTTAATATTTCTGTAAAAAGCCTTATAAAATGTACATCGATCACCGCTAAGAGCTCCGATCGCCGCCATCTTGGGAGGCCAATTTTGGCTTTAATTTTTTTTGAAAAAGGCAATTGAATACGCTATCCATAGTCTAGTCAAAATAAGTCTAAAAAAGGGCTAACCTGGACAAAATTTGGATATAAATGAATTTGGTATCATTCGAAGCGTAATTTTATCTACTTTAATATATCCAAAATCCACCAAAATTCATTTTGGGCAAAAAAAGTTATAAATATTATTGTTGACCTCACTTTGTAGATTTTTTTTAAAAAAATAAACTGAACCCGTACGACTTGCTGTCAATAAATTGTCATAATTCAGCGAAAAATGACGCGATTCTTATAATATTTTTAAAAAAATTTGGTTTACAAATTATAAAAATGTAAAAATTAATTACATAAAATGATGACACCATCATTTTTTACTTTAATACCAGCATAGCATGCTCAAAATGCACTAATTTTTCTTTTCAAATAATATATTTTGTGTACTTGGTAAACTGTAGAGCTGAATTTTGACCATGACTATACCAATACTTCCTAGGAAGCTCATAAAGATTCCACATCTTTATGAGCTTCCTAGGAAGTATTGGTATGGTCATGGAGGGATCAGGGCTGAATAGATTACTGGAACTTATTTATGCAAACAACTCTGTCACGCATATAATGACTGGTAAAGCAGTAGCTAGAGCACTAAGAGCTCACTTCTTAGTTGAGTCTGCCTTAATGAGTCTACTTTTTAAAAAGATGAGATGACAGCCCCAAAGATGATGCTGATAGTTCTCTAGAAAATATGTATCAGGATCTGGTCTAAGGAAACATGGATTTGGAAGTGATAAACAATAGTAGTGAAGTTATAAGATTCACAAATCTTATTGAAAACACAGCTTTCCCATTCATCCAGAACAGCAAAACTATGGTTGCAATATCTTGAATACATTAGCATTATCAAAATGTTCATCAGAGCAGAGAGAACTGGGAACTGGCACGAACATCTGGAAGCCACCAGGCTGATGCTTATTTATTTGCCGCAACAGGGCATATAAACTATGCCAAAAGTGCTCGGTTGTATCTACAATCTATGCACTCACTTAATTCAGAACATCCTTGGCTTTACTGTAAATCAGGTTACCATTGTATTAGACGCACAGATCGATATTGGGCTGGTCTTTGGCCTGATTTAGTAATTGAACAGTGCATGATAAAATCAATGAAAAGCAATGGAGGCTTAACTAGAGGAAGGGGTATGTCAGAGTCTACAAGGAATCTTTGGGTCAGTAACTTGCACAAATGCGGAGCAATCCATGATTCCATTTCAACATTGACAAAGCATCGTTTTGAGAGCAGTCAGCAACATTGTGAATCTGGTGAGTCTCGGCGAAAAAGAGATACTAAAGATTTTAAAGCATTAAAGGAGCAGCTCGAGCTGTTTAACCCATTTGAATTTCAAGACTCAGGACTTCAATGTATATTTACTAGCCTATGTGTTGATAAGAATGATGAAATCAATTGTGATCAAGCAGAAAATGTGGGTTTAGAGATTCAAAACAGTCTTAATAATATTGCAGTCAATCAAGCAGCTATCAAGCATTCAAAGCAGGTCAAGACTTTTGCCAAGTTGATGCCTATCTGTTAAAGTTAATGGCGATGCAGTCCACGTAGATCCTAATGTTTCGTTCCAAAGACTAATCATGCTAATTGAGAGGGTTGAAGATTTGACTGACTGCTTCGAATATGACTTAACACCGGAGCCCACATCTCTCTTCAAAGATGGATTAATGAGGAAACCAAACAAAGCAGAGCTTGGTAGAGAACTCATTAAGGATTCAACAATTTTAACTGTGAATAATGACACAACCTATATTCTTGACGGCGGAGCTTTGCTGCATCGAGTTTTTTAGAGTCTCCCAGCTACATATTCAGACATTATTGAACAATATTGTACATATATTACAAAAAAGTATGGTAATCATACTTTAATTATTTTTGATGGTTACAAATCATCCATCAAAGATCAAGAACATCAAAGGAGAGCAAGAAAGTCTATCAACATTGTATTCCAACCAAAAAACCAAGTGAACTGCAAACAATCTGAATTTCTGTCAAACAGCAATAACAAAACTGCTTTGATCAAAGCATTGGTAATAAAGCTAAGAGAAAAAGGTCATATAGTAGTGGAATGCGAAGGAGACGCTGACAGAACCATTGCTACAAAAGGAATTGTGCTTGTACAAAATGGAAAATGTGTGACTATCATAGCTGATGATACAGACATTCTTGTTATGTTGGTTCACATGTGGGATCAAACCATGTGTAAGATTTTTTTGCGCCGTTAAGCTAAAATAATTATGAAAAAAAAATACGGAAACAATTATCATAAAGAATGTTACATAAAGTTTATCATATCACGTGAAAAAATGTTTGTTGTTTATCCATGCATGGAGTGGATGTGATACTACCTCTGCGCTTTTTAGTCAAGGAAAGATAGCTGTACTGAAGTTTATTGAATCGAATAGTAAGTTCGCTCAATCTTTATGTACAGTATTCCAAGATCCTTTTGCAACACAAGATCAGGTAGCTAATGTTGGAATACAAGTGGTTTTGAACATATATGGTATGCAAGACAATAATCATATTTTTTTTTATTGATTTATAATATTGTTTATTTTATAATTATACGTCCACATTGTTTTGCAGAGGTTTAATTTAGCTCAACTATTACTATAGGTGAAAAAAATAAACAACTCTCGCCAGCACAACTAAGGAAACAAAAATATATGAGAATGGTGGCAACTTCCAAAAAAGGAATTCAGCCAGAACGACTACCACCAACTGAAAGCGCGATCAAGTACCATTCGTTTCGAGTGTATTTACAAATTCAGCAATGGTTGGGAGTCAATATGGATGAAACAAAGTGGGGATGGAGAAGGAAAAAATGACGTTTTAGTACCTATAAAGACAGACAATGTAGGTATACTGGAGCAGCAAAATAAACCACAAATGCCGATTTTACTTTCAAAACGGATTTCTTGAAAATACTCATTTTTCAATAAACAATCTAAGTTTAAACCAGCTCCCAAAAATAGTTTTAATTAACTTTTCAACTTAAGTATTTTTTTATTCAGGATCCTGCACCAATTCACATTCTTAACATTATAACTGCGGCACTAATACTAAAACACCATGTGGAAAACAATGCCAATGTCGACGTCATGGAATAAATTGCATGACAGCCTGCGGACAGTGCCAAGGTTTGGAGTGCACAAATGCACCAAAAAATGACGTCAATATCGATGACAGCGAAAATGAATATGAAAGTAGTGAAGATGGAGATGGAAACATTTTTGAAAAAATGTTTTTTTTTATTTGACTTTTGATATTATTTCTAATTATATTAGTCGAGTGTAAAAAGCACTAACATTTAAACCTTAAATGAAAAATTATTCAACAGTAGTTAAAAATATATTTATTATGAAAGAAAATATTTCAAAAATGCTTGTTTTTTTAAATAGTTATACTAATAAACAAGTTTTTTTTTATTTCAGTCTCAATATCAACTATATATCTAATAAATTTTTAAGTAAAGGTGTGTTAATATACTATAAGTATTAGCCTATGTAAAAAATATTGTAAAAAAACTGCTGACATCAGCATTTAAAAGATTTCTGAAGCACATTTCATTTTTTTAAATTTTAACACATTAGGCTATATCTGCGCAAAATTTCATAAAGACTAAGCAACTTTATAACAAGTTATTACAACTTATTGACAGTAGACACGACGGTTTTTTTTTTTGCATTTTCAATAAATTTGAATAAAAGTGAGGTGAGCTAAAATAATCATAACTTTTTTTGCCCAATATGGGATTTTGGTGGATTTTGGATATGTTAAAGCAGATAAAATTACGCTTCGAATGATACCAAATTCATCTTTATCCAAATTTTGTCCAGGTTGGAACCTAATTTGACTAGACTACCAGTTATATTTTGAGATCAGTGACAAAAACATTAAGGTTTTTTTTTTTAAACCATCACGTTATTGTAATATTTTTTTTATGGGTATGTTCTAATATACCCTGACAGGTTTTCTTTACACATTTCGTAACCTAATTATACTTTTAAATTGTGTGACTACAAAAGGTCAAAATATTTTTTTGCATAAATGAGGATTAGATTCAAGAACGGCACTTTTAAAAGAAAATCTATTATAAAAACTGTATACAAAAATTAATTTATCTTCGATAATTAGAAATAAGTTAACAGGGTGGTTTGTCTTAAATAATTAACAAAGTAATTGACAGCAAATTATTAAGATTTTTTATATACTTAAGTTTTTATAGTTCAGTAAAATATTTTTAATAATTGCTCAAGTTTATTCTTTTTTTAAATCACTAAACAAAGGTTTTGATCGAAATTCTTTCTAGTAACTCAAAGAATCCCAAAATAGACCTCATCAAAAAAACAAAACACTATATTACATAACAATGCTCTAACATAGTTATGATTGCTCAATTGAGATTTATTATTTCAGAAAAAAGTTCTATTAAAGCATACATGACAAAGCACTTCTCAGAAATATATATTTCAACAACAATCTAAAAAAACCATTCATCAAAATACAGCCTCAACAAAACTGGGTGGCATCAAACTTTTCAGACCAATAATTTACTTTAACTTTGACTGAGCTGTATCAAAGTGAGAATTTCCCCATAGCATCACAGAAAAGTATTTAATAATCAGATACACAAACAATCCCAACAAGCATGAGCTCACAATAAAAATCACAAAACCTTCTGTACTCAGTTTATTTAAGAATGGATATACATACACACCATTTAACTTTGCTAACCAAATAAGCCAACTTATATAAGCTAAAAAACAAATAATTATATATACCAAAGCTCTGGTGAGTGGAGGATGAGTGTAGTTTACATTAACGACAGCTAACAGAACATAAAAAGCAGGAATAGAGTGCAAATAGTGATTAAACCAACCATTAAAAGGATAAAAAGACTCGACTTCTATTGGATGAATACCTTGGCGGTCAAAGTATGCTACAGACCAATATAATATTGGAACAAGCCAGTTTAATGTTGTCCATATCACCATGAAATCATCTCGTAATAGTAAAAGAGAAGAACCTTTTTTAAAATTGCTCTTCTTTTCATTCCTTCTTTTTACTAGCTGGCTCAGATCAACAATTGTTCCTATAGCAGTCCCAAGAAATAAAAGGTAAGAAGCCCACATTGTCAAAAACTGAAAGCGCCCACCATACTTTTGAAATCCTGGCATGTTGTAATAAACTCGATCATTATAAATCCCAAAACCACACCAAATCAAACCAGCTACATGTGTAAACAAGGATTTTGTAGTAACAATCGACTGTTCAGCCATTTTATATTTTTCTATAAAACATGGAGATGTTTGCTTTAAAAACTTAGTTTAAAAAATCACATAGCTTAAAAAAGAAAGCTTCATCAGTAGAAGCACAAATTAAATAAATACAACAATAACAAAAATCACATTTATTACATCATTAAACATAACAAAAAAAACAAAAAAAACATAAACCACAGTAAAGTAATAATGCCAAAGTACAATAATCTAAAGCTTTAGTTCTTTTCATATATAATTCTTCATTTATATAATTTCAAATATGCTAATATATAAAATTTATGTTTCCAAATATTATTTGCCTTTAATATAATTTGAAATAACAATTATTTAAAAAAATAAAAAAATTCTTTAAAAATTATTCCATAATTAGAAATATAACATTAAAAATTTTTCACTTGTAAAACAAGTAATGTATTTACACATTCAAATTAAATTAAATTTTATATCTACTTTCCACACCATAAAATCAATAAATTAAATCCTCTTTAGACAGAAAAAAAAAACAGTAAGTTCTTAATCAACTTCAACAGTTACTATCACTGTCACTAATAATGTTAACTTGGTCATCAACTTCATAATTGTGAATTACATTAGCATTTTTTGATCTTTTAAACCATGATATTGTTGCCAACTTAAGTTGTGACAAAGACAAATTTTTTTGGATGTCTCCATAGAATGCAAACACTACAGCATTAACAGCACCAATTGCTGGAGAAAATATTACACTCAATACAAGTAAATAATACTTTGGAAGTTCATCAGGATGAACAGCATCTTCAATTCGATACACAAGTGTAGGAAGAGAAAGAAAAGAATAAATCAAAGGGTAGGCTGCAAGTTGTTTTACTTCTTTTAATAAAAATCCGTTTTCTTGTGCAGCATCTGCATTATGTGTGCCATTCCACTGACTCTTTTGTCTCAACACTTTCAAAAGTATGTAAAAGTAGGATATTACAAGAAGCAAAATAATAGAGAATTTCTGAATATACCAGGTTCCAAAACGAAGTGCTGTAGCTTCTCTTTTTATCCAACACCAAACGCCTGCTTGACCATAGCTATTCCCTATAAAAGGCAAAGAAGCCCAAAAGATAGGAAATATCCAGCATAATACATGAAAGTATTTCTCAAATCTACAAAAGGAAACCTTCTGGATTGAGAGTATTATATTCATAGTTATTACTACTACCCACAACAAAGTAGACCATGAAAAATACTGCATAATAAATGCTTGAAATTGGCATGTAACTTTATTGGTATAAAGATCACTGATCAAGTAACTGACACATTGAAATGCTGCAGATATACTTAGAAATAAAATTAGGCGCTGAATAAAAATATGATAAGCACGAAACAGACATATTATTATAATAACAAAAAGACAGCCCAATAGTGATAATGTAGAGACAACACGCTGTATAAACATTACTGTAGAACATTGGTGGGGAGAATCAGGCCATAGTGGGCACTCAAACGTATAATTTACATCAATCATTCTTTATCTGAACAAAAAGATAACATGCAATGCATATAAGTAACATACAATATATAATAAAAAACTTAAAATAAATGACACAAAATACATTATAAAGGTATAATTGTGTTATATATATATATATATATATATATATATATATATATATATATATATATATATATATATATATATATATATATATATATATATATATATATATATGGGTCATTCCAGCTCAATTCAATTTATGCTTGGCACCATGCCATCTCAGATTTTGCTGGTTTTTGGAATACAAGCTTGAATTAATAAAAGGAAACTTCACTCCAAATTTTAGTGTCTGACTCCTTACGGTTTCAGAGATATTGATACTTGGTTCCAATCTCTTTTTTAACTATTTTTTTCAGCGCCATTTATTTGTTTGACTTATTGCACGACACAATTAGCTTTAACTTATGAAATACTTGTTTAATAGTGGTAAAAATTTCTACCTAACTATTTTTTAGGGTGAGGAACTCAAAAATCATGGGTAAAATACACAAAAATTTAAGCTTCTATATGAAAATTCAATTTCAAAATGGTGTAACACTTTTCGTAAGTTTTTTGATGCCCCGTACAAAAAAATGTTTATCTCCAGATGCTTAAAAGATAAAATTCTGAAATTTTTTCCTAATGTTCTATATGTAACAAACTCCATAATACAAAAAAACTGCAGGGTTTTTTTTTTTAAATCAGATTTATTTTTATTCAAAGTTTTATAAAAAAATTAGGAAAAAATTGTTATTTTATAATGAAAAAAAATTATTTGCATTTATTTTTTGCATTTTTTTAAAAGATTTTTAGAATCTTGCTGTCTCAGGTGCAGTTCTAACATATAAACTTGTTTGCATTTCACATCTAAGATCATTATGTTTAATAGCTAAAGGATTTTCTATTTTCAAATCTTCAAACAATAATTATTTTAAAATTGTTTCTTACAGAACTAAAAAATATGAATATTAAAGAAATATGTTCAATTGGAATAACAAATAAAGAAATTTGTAACAAACAAACATATGTAAAATCCCATGATATCAAGAAAGTTTCAAGTCTTAATGATGTTGAAAAAGACTTGATAATTAGTCGTTCTGGCATTCAATATGATGAAAATGCAACGGTTTGCCTACACCATGAATATGTTTATTTAAAACGTTATTCGGCAATCCACATAACTTGCTGTGATCCATTTAATTCACACAAAGGAAAAAGAAGAAAAGGTATTATTACTTAATCATGAAACGTTTTGAAAACTTTATTGTAATTTTATATAAATTATATATATTTTTACAAAATATTTACTGAAGCAGTAGTTATCACTTATGTTTTTAGGAGGATGTAAAGAAATTAATATGCAACTTGCTAGGAAATTGAAAAATATTGGTATTAATGTTATTCCTGGAGAAAAGATATGTCCTTCATGTATGATTAAATTTATGTCATTTAAGGATGATGGACAAATGGAACCAACTTGTAGCCAGGTTTATGAAGATGAAGATAATGATCCTAATATAAACGAGTTGTTAAAAAAAAATCTTAATTCTTCTTTGACGATTATGAACATAAGTCCTCTCAAAATGCATGCAGTAAATAGTCACTCTAGAGTTGCTCTTGGCAAAAAAAAATTGTTACATGTTCAAAAAACAGTAAAGTTAGGCATTGCAAGGACTTTAAATATAGATCCTGAAGAGTTAAGCCAAGAAGATTCCTTCAATAAATTATCTAAGGAAGTCAAAGGTAAAGCAAATGACATGGATATACTTATTAGAAAAATCAAAGAAAAAATGTTAATTTCCAATCGTAATCAGAAAATTCAACTACTAACACTGGTTCCAATTTCTTGGTCACACAAAGATATAGAAAAAGAATTTAATGTTACTAATTACATGGTGCAGATATCACGCAAATTGCTGCAGAAAAATGGTATTTTATCTTTTCCTGAAAAAAAAAAAGGAAAGAAAACACCTCAAGAATCAGTAGATAAAATTATTGAATTTTATTGTAATGATGAAAATAGCAGACTAATGTCTGGTAAAAAAGATTTTGTTAGTATAGCTCGAAGATCTCACATGCAAAAACGTTTGATTCTCTCAAATCTAAAAGAGCTATATGCAAAGTTTAAAACCTGTTATCCAGATATAAAGACTTGTTTTTCTAACTTTTGCTCACATCGTCCAAAATGGTGCATTACAGTAGGAGCATCTGGTACGCATACAGTATGTGTGTGCACCTACCATCAAAATGTTAAGTTAATGATTAGTGCAGTTGAATTATCAAAGGATTATCACGAACTTATTGATATGCTTGTTTGTAGTAGGGCTAACAAGAATTGCATGATACGTCGTTGCCCTATGTGCCCAGAAGATTCTGCATTAGTACATTATCTTGAAAATGAGTTATACTCTCAAGACGATATTGATGAAGATGATGATTATTGTATAGATTATAAACAATGGAAAACAACAGACCGATCTGAGCTATTAAGTCTAACAGAAATGACAAGTAGCTTTATTAATATTTTGAAAAATAAGTTACAAAAATTTACTGTTCATTCTTACATTGCAAAAAGTCAAGCTGCTTCTTTAAGAAAGTTAAAAAATGAGTTAAGTAGTACTGAGGTTGTTGTCCTTTTAGATTTCTCAGAAAATTATGAGTTTGTTGTACAAGACGAAATACAAAGTTTTCACTGGAACAAAATTCAAGCAACATTGCATCCAACAGTAATTTATTATAAAGAAAATAATGTCCTCAAATGTGATTCATTATGTTTCATCTCAGATGATTTACTGCATGATGTAGATATGGTTTATCATGTGATGAAGCTAGCAATTGAACATATTAAAAGCAATATTTCTCATCAAATAGAAACTGTCCATTACTTTTCAGATGGGTGTGTTGGCCAGTACAAAAACTGCAAACACCTCATAAATATATGCCACCATGAACAAGATTTTGGTATGAAATGTACATGGTCTTTCTTTGCAACAAGTCACGGTAAATCACCCTGTGATGGTATTGGCGGGACTGTAAAAAAACTAACTTCAATTGCTAGCCTTCATCGAACAACAACAAATCATATTCTTACAGCATCTGCAATGTTTAATTTTTGCCAAAACGAAATCAAAGGAATTAATTTTTATTACATATCTAAGGAGTCAAACACAATAGTTCGAAGTGAAATGGAGCAAAGATATGCAACTGCAAAAACATTACCAGGCACCCGCACCTATCACAATTTTGTTCCAATAAGTAACACAAAAATTGGAACTAAAATTGTTTCTGAACAATTGGAGTATTCATTTGTTTTTAATTTTCAAACTGATGAAATTATTAAAGAATTCTTGTCTAATATGAGCATTGGCGCGTTTGTATGTTTGATATATGATAACAATCCATGGATCGGACTAGTTGAGGAAACTGATGGTGAAAATAAAGACTTTCTAGTTAGATTCATGCATCCATGTTACCCTTCAAGGTCATATTATTGGCCTTCTAGAGATGATGTGTGCTGGGTTCCATCAACAAACTTATTGTTAATGATTAATATTCCAACAACTGTTACAGGAAGACAATACAAAATCAGTGAAATAGATCACCAGAGCATTGAAGATAGTTGGGCAAACTTTAAACCAGAGAACTAATTTGTTATCTTTCAAAGATTTTTTATTTTTATTAAATGTGGAAGATTGTCAATTCTTATTGCCTATTAGTTTTAGTTTTTCTCATTGCAATTTAATTATTTTCATGGTTTTAGTGTAATTTTGAAATTTTTTGGGTTTATTATTATAAGACTTTGAATGCGAATAAATCTGATTTAAAAAAAAAAACCCTTGCAGTTTTTTTGTATTATGGAGTTTGTTACATATAGAACATTAGGAAAAAATTTCAGAGTTTTATCTTTTAGGCATCTCGAGATAAACATTTTTTTGTACGGGGCATCAAAAAACTTACGAAAAGTGTTACACCATTTTGAAACTTTTTTATAAGTTAAAGCTAATTGTGCATGACACAATTAGCTTTAACTTATAAAAAACAAGTATTTTATAAGTTAAAGCTAATTGTGTCATGCAATATACCTAAAAAATAAATGGCGCTGAAAAAAATAGTCAAAAAAGAGACTGGGACCAAGTATCAGTATCTCTGAAACCGTAAGGAGTCAGACACTAAAATTTGGAGTGAAGTTTCCTTTTATTAATTCAAGCTTGTATTCCAAAAATCAGCAAAATCTAAGATGGTATGGTGCCGAATTTTTTTTTTTAGTTGATTTGACATGGAATGACCCATATATATATATATATTTCAAGTTGTATTATTTTCAAATACAATATCTCTTGTTCGTATAAGAGTGCTCAATATTTTGTATAAATAGAGCAATATATATATATATAAAACGAAGAAACAACAACTATGTATGTTACTTAAAGTTTCATGCCTAGCGGCAATCATCAGCCATGAAATACTATGAAGTATTTCATGGCTGATGATTGCCGCTAGGCATGAAACTTTAAGTAACATACATAGTTGTTGTTTCTTCGTTTTATATATATATATATATATATATATATATATATATATATATATATATATATATATGTGTGTGTGTGTGTGCAGTATAGATAACAAAGTTCGCTTTTAAAAAACATTTTCAAATAATGCTGTTATTGCTGTTTGTTGGAAGATTTGCTGATATTGTATTTGTATGATTTGCTGAGGTTTTGTTGGAAGATTTGCTGATAGTGCTTTTATTTTCGTCATTTTACTTTGCTGTCATTTTACTTTACTTGATTTACTGATTTACTTTTTAAAACTATTATTTAAAATAATTATTATTATTATTTAACTACTAAAAAATAATTAATATATTATAAAATATAATAAAATAATTATTATTATTATTTAACTACTATTT